>NW_026067974.1:8844402-8849531 GCF_014885135.2 Alexandromys fortis | reverse complement strand
GGGGCTGGAGAAATGGCTCAGAGGTTAAGAGCACTGACTGTTCTTCCAAAGGTCCTGAGTTCAATTCCTAGCAACCATATGGTGGCTCACAACCATCTGTAATGGGGTCTGGTGACCTCTTCTGGCCTGCAGACATACACACAGACAGAATACTGTATACATAATAAATAAATAAATATTTTTTAAAAAATCCAAAGTAAACAAACAAATAAATAAATAAATATTTCCTCTGTTTCCTGTGGCAGCTGTGACCAGACACTAAAAGGTGCCCTGATATTCTAGGTCTTCCCACCTCTATCAAGGATGTGGTTGGTTCTGATCTTGCTGGATCAAGCATGTGTTCTGAGGTGGCCATGACAACTACTGCCGTTTCGTGATCCCTGGGTCCCTGGCCACCACCCAGAGCTTTGGGAAGGTGGGACCGAAAAGGCTCAGCTGCAGCACAGAGCGGGAAGCTGTGTACTAGCAGCACACAGAAGGACCAAGATCAGCCGAGGTCAGGGGCCGACAACCCCGAGTCTTGCCTGCTCCAGCTTGAGGGTGACCAGCAGGCTACTTGGTATTCTTCTCAGGCACAGGCTTGCTTTTCCATCCTGCCTCCTGGCTCCCCTACCAGCGGGGCCTCCTCCCCCAGCCCACCAGGCCATACATTATCCTCGCAAGATTGAGGACCTAATGGAGGCCATCAGCACCCTGGGGGAGCCTCTCCATCCAGACTAAGAAGGAGGGCAGAGCAAGGCTAGCTTCCTGAGCCCATCCTGGAGTGGGGGTACTCTTGAAGGGATCCCTGAAACTGAACTGAGGAGGGGTTCCCTGTACACACACACACACACACACACACACACACACACACACACACACCCTGGGAGGGCTCTCTAGACAACTTCAGCTCCAGAGGCTCCATGGCAACAATCCATTCTCCACGGAAAACTTTATACTTCTTGGGTACCTTTAAAAAGAACTGACTGGGCTGGAGAGATGGCTCAGTGGTTAAGAGTGCTGGCTCCTCTTCCAGAGGTCCTGAGTTCAATTCCCAACAACCGCATGGTGGCTCATAACCATCTGTAATGAGATCTGTCACCCTCTTCTGGAATGCAGGCATACATGGGGGCAAAATGTTGTATACATAATAAATAAATAAATCTTAAAAAAAAAAGAAAAAAAAAAAAGAACTGACCATGGCCAGCTCCTGCTTTCAGGTTGGGGTGAGGGTTGGGGAGAGGGGGAGGGAGGAGGGAGGACTCTCACTCATCCCTTCTTCCCAGCCTGTCTGCCTGTTGGCCAGCGTTGGAGCCAGCCCTCCAAAATCCATTGTTCCTAAACCCTCCCACAGTGCTGGGTGTGCCAAGCCCCCTAGGTCAGGAGTCCAGGGCAATGCATTCCCTACCACTTCCCTGACTTCAAAGGTTCTAAGAGAACTAACCCTCGCCAGGGTAGGCCTCCCTTCTGGGAACCACGGCAGCCACTCCCAACGTTCCCCATTCAGCAAGTCCCTGGGAGTGAACAGAGCAGATCCCAGATGGGTCTGGGATACTGAAGAGGCCAGGGGAGGGAAGCCCAGGAAAGGCTCGGGCCTGGGACAGAGCGAGCAAAGGTGATACAGCCAAGATGGGGTGCAGATGCTGAAAGCCTCGTTCCGTAACCCAATGCTGTGCTGTCCATGTGCCTTGTTATTTTACCTTCCCAGGAGCGAAGAACCAAGCAAACTGTACAGATGGAGAGAATCTGCTCAGAGTGGTTCAGTAACCCACCTGGAGTCACACAGCTGAACTAGACTCCAGTTCCCATTGTGGATTCCAGAAACGTCTAACCTCAGTGTTAGGCCACTATGCTAGGTACCCAGCTGGGAGTGAGGGGGGCAGACAGAATAGTCTGTTTTATAGGTAGATATCTTTAACCGCAAGACTAACTTTCTTCGTGTCTATAATATAGGTGCTGCTTGCCAAAGAGCATGTGGGTACCTAATAGGCTTGCTGAGCTCGCAAACCCAAGAAATCCTTCTTTCTAGCCTTCCTTCATGCCTCTTCCTCTGGGCTAACATGGTCTTCCGCCATCTGCTCCCAAGATGGTAGGTCCTGCCTACCTTCCCTTCCCTGGGGATGGTGGGCCTAGGGCTCACCCCTCCCCCAGGTGCTGTAATTTGAGGGGCTGCCCAACTGGAATACACCCGGGGCCTCCCGAGACTACCCTCCCACCACTGTGAGTTTGCTGGCCTCTGCCCTCTGCCCTCTTCCGCCATTAACCCTGTCACCTGCTGGACATCAGCCCCTGGGCTCAGTCTGTCATCTGCGGCCAAAGATGGATGGGGGGCGGCTGGGAAGCATAAGCGGCGACCCCTTAATGAGATCTGGCCGGGGAGGGCTGGGCTCTATCAGGCAGCAGCAGGCCCAGGGTGGCAATAACAGGCCCTTGTTGAGTGTGACCCGTTTTCCTCATGTGCAAAGGAGACCCTGAAGGCTTGGGAGGCAAAGGACCCCTTTGTCACCACGCCTCCGTCCCTGAAAACCAGACCGGGATGAGATGGGCAGGAGCTTGGGAGAAAGATGACCCCCTCTCATTCCATCTCCTGGGTGCGGTTACCCAGGCTCCAGGGGAAGCCTCACAGGCATGAAGAATCTCGAGGAAGCAGAGCAGCTGCCTGGCCGAGGCGGCCCCATGTGTGTCCTGGGAGACTTCATGTCTCCTGATCACGCAGAGACACTGGCGGGAGGGAGCCAGCGTGAGGGAGGCCTTGTCTGTAAAATGGGGAACAAGGAAGAGGGTCTTGGAGGAGCACACAGGAGGAGGGCTAGGAAATAAAGGCTGGCTCCCCTGGTGGGTACCCTACAATTTCCCCAGGGTGGGTCCTGGAATTCTATTTCTTTCCCTATCTTTTTGTCCTTCCTATTTGTTGTTTTGTTTTCTTGAGATAGGATCTCACCAAGTAGGTCTGGCTGGCCTGGAATTCACTCTATAGACCAGGCTGGCCTTGAACTCACAGAGATCCACCTGCCTCTGCCTCCTGAGTGCTGGAATTAAAGGAGTGCACCACCATCCATGCCCAACTCATGACGGTTTTTCCTTTCTTTTTTAGTTGTTTTTTTTTTTTTGAGATGGGGTGTTATGTAGCCCAGGCTATCCTCAAATGTACTATGTAGCCAAAACTGTCCTTGGATTCTTAATCCTTCTACTTCTGCCTTTCGGCTACTGGGATTATGAGTGTCTGCCCTATGCCTAACTGGGATTTTAGAAAAAAAGGACCAGGCATGGCGACACAGGCCTGTGATCTTAGCACCGAGGAGCCTGAGACAGCAGGATCGCAATTCCATGCCAGCTCTAGCTATGTATTGAATTCTAGGCCAGCCTTGAGATACACAGCAAGACCCTGTCTTGAGGGAGAGAGAGAGTGACAGATACCCAAAGAGACCCTGAGGGGATAGCTCAGCTGCTAAAATGCTTGCCTTGCAAACATGAAGATCTAAATTTGACCCTCAGAACTCACATTGGGTGTGGTGGTGTACGCTTGTGCTCCACCTCTGGGAAGATGGAGATGGTCTCAGACTGGCTGGCCAACTAGTCTAACCTAATTGGTGAACTCCAGGCCAATGAGAGACCCTGTCTCAAAAGAGGAGGATTGTGTTCCTGAAGATGGCAGAGGAGGTTGTCCTCTAGTCTTCACACACACACACACACACACACACACACACACGCACGCACGCACGCACAAGCACACGCACACGCACGCACACACATACAGGCCCATAAAAGAGTAACAAAAAAGAGAGGCAGGGGTTAGAGAAAGGGCTCATTGGTTAAATCTCATGCTGCTGTAGGGGGCTGGAGTGATGGTTCAGTGGTTAAGAGCACGTACTGCTACTCCTGACGATCTGAGTTCTATTCTCAGCATCCACATCAGGCAGTTTACAATTGCCTGTGATCTCAACCCCAGGGGCATCTGACACCTCAGACCCCTGTGGGCACTGGCACATCTGCCATGTGCCATGCACATGTATCCATACAGACACATACGTACACATAATTTAAATAACAAAAATAAATCTTAAAAAAATCACATGTAGGAGCTGGAGAGACAGACAGCTCAGTGGTTAAGAGTGCTTGCTGGAGGCTGGAGAGATGGCTCAGTGGTTAAGAGCACTGGCTGTTCTTCCAGAGGACCCAGATTCAGTTCCCAGCACTGGCAGTTTACAAGTTACTGTCAGTAACTACAAGATCTGATGCCCTCACACAAACATACATACAGGTGAAACACCAGTGCACAAAAACATAAAAATAAATAAATAAATAAAAACACATGCTGTTCTTTTTTGTTTGTTTGTTTGTTTTGTTTTGTTTTTCGAGACAGGGTTTCTCTGTGGTTTTGGAGCCTGTCCTGGAACTAGCTCTGTAGACCAGGCTGGTCTTGAACTCACAGAGATCCGCCTGCCTCTGCCTGTGCTGGGATTAAAGGCCTGCGCCACCACCACCCCGCACACGTGCTGTTCTTGCAGAGGACCTGAGTTTAGTGCCCACCACCTATGTTATGTGGTTCACAATTATCTTTAACTCTAGTTCTGAGGGTTCTGACCCCCTCCTCTGCAACCTGTGGACACAAACACATACCTACATACAAATAGACTGTATATGCATAAGCAAAAAATGATAAAATTAAATCTAAAAATATTTACTTAAAAGAGGAAGGCGAGGCCAGGCGTGGTGGTGCACACCTTTTAGCCCTGCACTTGGGAGACAGAGGCAGGTGGATCTCTGTGAGTTTGGGGTCAGCCTGGTCCACATAGTGAGTTCTATGAGCGAGAGTGATCAAGGAAAACATCAACCTCCAGCCTCAACACGCATATACATGCAAAGACAAGAAGTGGGGTGGGGGTACTGGAGGCTGGACAATTCAGTCCTAGACTTTCACTGTGCATCTGGGGAAACTGAGGCTGAAGAGAAGGGTAGACATGCCCTAATGAGAAGCTGGATCAGAACCAATATCCAGGACTCTGACAGACGCAGTCCTCCCCTTAACACTGCACCATCCTCCCTCCTTACCACCCTCCCTCCTCACCAACCCTCCCTCCTCTCCGCCCTCCCTCCTCACCACCCTCCCTCCTCACCACCGTCCCTCCTCACAAACCCTCCCTCCTCAC
>NW_026067974.1:8804863-8844118 GCF_014885135.2 Alexandromys fortis | reverse complement strand
TGTGTGTGTGTGTGTGTGTGTGTGTGTGTGTGTGTGTGTGTGTGCGCGCCTCAAAAACATATATATACATGTGTGTATTATACATATATATATAATTTATTTTATGTATGAGTGTTTTGTCTACATACAAATCTGTCTGTACACCATTTGTGCACATGGTACTCAGGGAGGTACTCAGGGAGGGTGCTGGATCCTTGGGACTGGCGTTACAGTCAGATGATTGAGAGCCACTGTGTGGGTGTGGGAATTGAACCTTTGCAGCAGTGAGCGAGATGAATGGGATCCTTGACCCCTTAAGGCTTACAGAGGCTGTGAGGGGTCAGATAACCCAATCAGTGACAGCAGGATTTGGATGGGGAGATGACAGAATGGAGGAGGTGTTGGCACTTGGGGTGTTCCCATAGTGGGCATTTGAGGATAGAGGATGCTAGAGTGGGGAGGTGTTGTGATGGGGGACATTGGCATGGGGTAGATAAATAGGATGGGGTGCTGAAATTGGGGTATTGGTTGGGAGGAGGGTGGACTTGAGGATAGGAAGGGCGTTGGGATAGAGGATGCTGAGGTAGGGATACTGGAACAAGGGATGTTGGGTTGGTAGATATTGGTAGACAAATGGGACAAAGGTAGCATTCTAAAAGAAATGAAGTCTTGGGTTGAAGAGATAGCTCAGTGGTTAGAGCGCTTGCTGGTCTTGCAGAAGAGCCAAGTTCCGTTCTCAGCACCCACATGGTTCACAAGCATCTGACTCCAGTCCAGGCTATCTGGTGTCCTCTCTAGCCTCCATGCACACGGTGCACATACATACGTGCAGGTAAAACACTCGTACACGTAATAAACAAATAGTAACCATGAGAAGAAATAATGGAGCAAAGGCTTAGCTTTGGGATAGGTCAAAGATTAGTTCAAGAAAATGCACTGTCAGGATGGGGAGCAGAATTCCAGGCAAAGAGACCGGCTTCTGTGGGAGGAAGGTAAAAGACAGGAAAGTTCCGAAAGCGAGTAAAACCCTTGGAGGCTAGCGCTGTGTCTCATAAACCTTCCCATCATGTATTTCTATGACGCTCTCCAGAAACCGCTTGGAACCCCTTCATGACTCCAAGCCTCACCAAGAAGAAACAAAGAATGGTCTGAGGGGCTCGGAGCTTGCTGACACCTTGGTTCCTTGCTTACATGGAGCTTGGTTGTGTAAGCGTGGTTCTGCACTGCTGCCTCATAGACACAGCTCTGCAAGGATGCAGTGTCGGCCCTGGATTTTTTTTTTTATGCCTAACTTTTCTTTAGGTTTTGAAAGAAAGAAGGAAAGAGAGAGAGAGAAAGAAAGAAAACCTCTTCTGTTTACTCTGTTATCTCTCTCTTTCCCCTTTCTTTCTTTCTTTCTTTCTTTCTTTCTTTCTTTCTTTCTTTCTTTCCTTCCTTCCTTCCTTCCTTCCTTCCTTCCTTCCTTCTTTCTTTCTTTCTTTCTTTCTTTCTTTCTTTCTTTCTTTNCCTTCCTTCCTTCTTTCTTTCTTTCTTTCTTTCTTTCTTTCTTTCTTTCTTTCATTCTAGTGTGTGTGTGTGTGTGTGTGTGTGTACCTGCACATGCAATGCTATGCCTGCTGAGGTCGGAGGACAACAGGAGCTGATTTTCTCCTTCCATTGTATGGGTCCTGGGGGTAAAACTCAGCATCTTTATACCCTAAGCCATCTCGCCGGCCCATCTTTTTGCTTCTTTCTTTCTTTGAAGTAGACATGTTTGAGAAGATGTGGGTTTCTGAGCCATCTGCTCTCCTACACAGGGGTGGACCTGTCTAAATACCCACACCCTAGGCCACCAAACCAAACTCTGTGTCCATTCAGGCTGCTGACCCTGTTCCTGTCCTACCCGTGTGGTGGAAGTAAAAGATGGAATCGGGGTTAGTTTGGACAATGCCAAGCAGAATGGAATCTCTCCGGATGATTCCTTCTCTCTCCGGATGATTCCTGGAAGGGATGCTGGGTCTGTGGAGGTCCCCGATTGAATCAACTAACTCTCCTGAAAGCAGGGTTGGTACCCCATGATTCTCCCTGAGACACCCTCCCCGCCCCCCCCCCCACATACACACGTGCCAGAAGCAATAATAATCACGTAGGAACTCACTGGTCAAGACTAGCTTGATGTGTGGCAGGGGAAAGGTTGGAAAGGGTGGGCACAAGGCAGGTGTGCTTGGCTTGACCCCTGGGAGCCCAGCCAGTCACAGTCAGGGAAGAGGCTTGCTTTGGCATCCATCCCCCTGCAGTTACCAAGCTGCCCCGCCTGCCAGGCTGCTGGTGAGCAGAGCAGAGCCCCCTCCCCAAAGGGCCCCTGAGAGCGGTCTGGAGTGGGGGAAGGCCACCCGTGGCCTTGTGAGGCTGAAGCGCTAGCTCCTTCCTCAGCTGCCAGGGAAGAATTTAATTACCAATTATAGCCCCCTCCATCTGTTCCGGGCCTGCCAGAGAGTTCTCTCTACCCTTTAATTACATCTCTGACAACAGTTTAACTCAATTAGCTAGGAAACACAGCAGAATGCAAGCAACCCAGGGCACCCTCTTGTCCCTGCCATCTGTCTGTCTGTCTTCCACTTTCCCAGATCGCTCTCGGTCTGTCTGTCCTGGGCCCGCTTCCTCATCTCCTTCTGACACCAGCACCTCCCCTTCGGGTTCCTTTTCCCTTCTGCCCCCTCTACACCTCATGTCTGTTTGGCACCAGCTGCGTCTTCTCCCCACTCTTTGTTGTTGCGGCTTCTTTCCCCATCTGCTGTCTGTCCGTCCCTTTCTTGTTCTGGCTCATCCTGTCTTTTCCCATTTTCTCTCTCTCCCGGCCTAGGGTCTGTCTCTTTCCCTTGTCTCCTGCCAGTCTTTCTCCCTCTCTGCCTCCATCTTGCGCTCAGCCAGGCCTTCCCTTCCAGCACTCTCCTTCCTGGCTTGCGTGCCCCCCCCCCCCAGTCTCTCTTACTCTCTGTTCCACACAAAGGTCACCTCCGGGGTCACAGCTGTCATATTTTGAGCACTCACTTTACTGGTCACTGCCTAACAACTTTATGGACATTTTATTTTTTTAATTCTGTGAAGTAAAAGCCAGTCATACCTGTCATCCTGACAAGCGCCTCAGAGACTGAGGAGGCCGGAAGACCCGGCGTTTGAGGCAAGACTGGTCTACACTGTGAGACCCTGTCAGAAAATAAATAAATAAATAAACAAACAAAATCTGAACCAGAGGCATAATTGTTCCTACTTCACAGGTGCAATGACTGAGGCTCGAGATATTTTGCAGCTTGCCAAAGGTCATAGAGTTTATAGCTAATGGAACCAGGTGTGAGTGAAACTCAGGTCTGCTGGCCATGCCTGGTGGTACAGGTTTGTCATCCCCGCTGCTCTGGAGACTGAGGCAGGAGGATTGAAAGTTCACTGCCCACCTGGGCAACTTAGCAAAACTCTGCCTCAAAACAAAAGGTATGGGTGGGTATGGCAGTGCACGCCTTTAGTCCTAGCACAAGGGAGACAGAGACAGGTGTATCTTTGTGAGTTCGAGCCCAGCCTGGTTTACATAGTAAATTCCAGGCCAACCAGGGTTACACAGTAAGATCTTGTCTCAAAATAAACAACAATAATAAATAAACAAATAAGGTAAAAAAGAAGGCTGGGTGTAGTTCTGGGATGGAGCACTTGCTTAGAATGTGTGAAACCCTAGGTTTGGTATCTTATACCCAAAACAAAACAACACAACAGGCTGCTCCAAGGCTGAACAGAGAGGCCATCCTTCTGTGGACAGCAGCTGTGTCCATACTAAAAGAGCTCGGGCATTTAGGAGAAACGCTCTGGCTTGCTAAATTGAAGGGCAAAGCAATAGGTTCCTACTTAACACTGGGAAGAAGACAAGCAGAGAAGGACAAACATGAAGAGTGAGATCTGAGTTTCAACTTATGATTTCTGCTGAAGGGAGCCTTCCAGATTCCAGCTCCTCCTGCGGTGGATGAGGTGACTCAGTCCCCCTAAAAAGGAAAAGAAGAGAAAAATTCTAGGACCCAAAGGAATCGGGAAGGGAGAGAGAGAAACAAGCAGGCTATAATTATCCTAGCAACCCTCCCCTGGCACGGAGGGGGAGGGCCAGCAAGAAGGGCAGCCTGATCTGTCTTGTGGACAGGTAGGGACATGATGGAGACCCCAGGTCAGTCAGGTAGTCACATGGCTACAGCTCAGGGAGACCCCAGCCAGATAAAAACGCATCTGCTCTCTCCCGCCCTCTCTCCCGCCGTCCTTCCTCAGCCGCCTCATCTTTCTTCCGGTGGCTAAAACAGGAAAGAACTGGGGACAGCTGCAGAGGAAAGGGGGGCCTGGGTCTCCCATGCTTTCTCTGCCATCCTTGTTTTTGAGATGTGCAGCCCATCCTGGGGACCTGGAACTCCCTGGTTCCACCCCATCATTTAAGCAAGAGTCTGGGACCCTAGTTTACTTTTTTCTTCTTCTCCTTTGTTTTGGGTATATTTATTTTTAAATTTCATATGTCTACGCGTGTTTTTCCTTCATGTATGCACGTGTATCACGTGTGTTCCTGGTGCTCTAGGGGGTCAGAAGAGCGCGTAGTCCCCTGGAACTGGAGTTCTAGTTGGTTGTTAGCTGCCATGTGGGTGCTGGGAACTGAACCCCAAGTCCTCTGCAAGAGCAAGCAGTGTTCTGAATCATCTCTCCAGCCCCACAGTTTACTTTTCTTAAGGCAGCACCACCTATGCCCTGAAAGTAAATGACAAATACATTTAGCCTCAGCTGAGGGGGAGGAGATGGACCGGTAGAATTTACTGCATTCCCATGTCCAACAGGGAATCCTGTCCTGAAACAGGCATGGAAAGTTCTAGGCTGACTAGCCAGATACAGGGACGCGTGACTGTGATCCCAGCATTGGCAGGGTTGAAGCAGGAGGATTGTCATAAGTTTGAGGCCAGCTTGGGCTCTGCGGTGAGTTCCAGACCAACCTAAGCTACATAGTAAGACCTTGGTTTTTGGTTTTTGGTTTATTTTGTTTTAGAAGGGGCTGGGGGATCATCTCAGTTGGTACAGGGTGCTCGCCTGACATGTATGAAAATCTGGCTTTGATCCCTGGTATCACATGAACCAGGTGCGGTAGCGTGTGCTTATACTTCAGCACCCGGGTGTGGTGGAAGCAGGTGGATCAGAAGTTCAAAGGTCATCCTCCAGTACACAGGTAATTCAAGGCCCGCCCCCAAATTTATACCCTGTCTTACAAAAGTTCTGGGCAAGATCAGCCATGGGCAGATGAGAGGCCGGTGAAGAGACTGGCAGGAAAGCCGGGAAGACAAAATGAGGAGGCTTCTGTCTGGGGCTCCCAAGATGGGCACAATCAGTGGGTTGTGGGCAGTTTCTGTAAACTTGCTAGAATGCAGGCCACGGAGTAATGAGGCAATGACTGGCTCTCTTTTCTAAACAGAGACACGATGAGTTAGAATTTCAGAGTTCAGCCGACCCAGCTAACCAAGGGGCTTCTTGCTGTAAGGGTTCTTATTATAGTAACCCTGATGATGCCCTTTCTCAGATATTCTGAGTGACAGGGAACTTATCACCTGACGAGGTAATCCTTTTCCATTATTCAGACTATAGCCCAGGCTAGCCTCCAATTCATATGTAGCCAGGGGTGACCTCAAACTACCTTATCTATCTCCAAGTGTTTTTCTTTTTTTAATTTACATTTTATGTATGTACGTATGCTTGTTTGTATGTATGTGTATTTGTATATATGTGTTTTTATGTGTATGTTTATATGTATACATGTATGTTTGTATGATGTGGGAGTGTCATATATCAATCTGTTGATTTCATTGGTTAATTAAATAAAGAAACTGCTTGCCCTGATAGGTTAAAACATAGGTGGGAGGAGTAAACAGGAGGAAGAGGAAGTGAGGTAAGACTCCTCAGACAGACGCGATAGCTCTGCGCTCGGAGACACACGCGATGAAACTCCGACTCAGGATGGACGTAGGCTAGAATCTTCCTGGTAAGCGCACCTTGGGGTGCTTATACACATTATTAGAAATGGGCTAGTCCAGGTGCGAGAGTTAGCCGAGAAGAGGCTAGATATAATGGGCAAGCAGTGTTTAAAAGAATACAATTTGTGTGTTGTTATTTCGGGCATGAGCTAGCAGGCGGCCGGGGTGCTGGGGACGCGGCCCCGCCGCACTTATTACTACCTTTGTATGTATGTGCATGTGTGTATATATGTGTTTTTATGTGTATGTTTATATGTATACATGTATGTTTGTATGTATGTGCATGTGTGTATGTATGTATATTGTGGTGGTGCCATGCACCTGCCATAGCATTCTTGTGGAGGCCCGAGGACAACTTCCAGGAGTTGTTTCCCTTCCACCACATGTTCTGGAGACTGGACTCAGGTCATCACCAGGCTTGCCAGCAAGTGCCTTCACCTTGAGTCCTTTTGCTAGCCCCGGAGACTGTATGTTTATTAATGCAGTTGCTATACCACAGAAACATAGAGAGGCTGAAGAACTAAGTAAACTCCTTCCCCATCTAAACAGGGTCAACATTTTAGCTGATGAGTACACGGCCTTAAGGGTCTCACACTATAGCCTCCTGGTTGGCCTAGAACTTGCCATGTAGACGAGGCTGGCCTCAGGCTCACAGAGAGTCTCCTGCCTCTGCTCTGCCACCACACCTGACTCATGGGTATAAACCTCGACATCAATTTCTTTACATTTCGTGTATCGCCAGTCAGGCGAACACTGATGCTGACAACTGCTTTCCACTGTTTGACTTCTGTCAACATCTCCATCCTCTGAGTGTCTCCTTAGTCCTGAGCCGGTCATTCGATGTGTTCACTCTCCCAGTTCTGCATCAACCACACACGCGATGAGCATGTTTTCCATGTCTTCATCGAACCCTGCTGAAGGGTTCACGAGCATAGTGACTCCTGAGAGGACTCTATGGAAAGAATCATTTTGAATAGAGTCTCTAGCCAGCTACGGTAATGAAGCATGCCTGTAATCTCAACAAGCCTGTAGTCCTAGCTGGTGGGAGACTGAGAAAGGACCATCACAAGTTTGAGGCTAGCCTAGGCTACAGCGTGAGACTTGATCTCAAGAAAAAAAGAGAAGTCGGGTGTAGTGGTGAACGCCTTAATTCCAGTATTTGGGAGGCAGAGGCAGGTGGATTTCTGTAAGTTCAAAGCCAGCCTAGTCTGCAGGGAGAGCTCCAGGACAACCAGAACTGCACAGTGAGACCCTGTCTCAAAAAGTAGGAGGAGGAAGAGAAGGAGGAAGTCAGGACTGGAGGGGAAAAGGGAACAGAGGGAGGGAAAGGCACAAAAGAGAAAAGAAACACTGTGTGTCTGGTTTTGTTTGTTTGTTTGACAAGGTCTTGCCTCATTTCTCAGGCTGGCCTTGAATTCCTCAGTCACTTCTCCTACCTAACCTCAGCCTCCTCCAGGCCCAGCTACGATTTCCTTTCAACATTTCGCCATTGTTAAAAGCAGTCTGGAAATTTCTTTGAAGGATGTTGGCAACCAAACCATCCCCTTTCCAGAGATGCAGATCTAGAGGCTCTGAGGGGAGCCAACCAAATAGGCCACAGACAAAGTGGTCCCCACAGAACCCTACCATGCCTCTTCAGCCAGAGAAGCATTTGGAACAAGGGCAGCCTCCTGGGCAGAGGCTTTGAAGGGAATATCCTCAAAGAGAGAAATGGCTCCTAGGGTGTTTGCTTATAAATTTGCCTCATTACTCGGTAGTCAAACCGCACACCATCTTAGAGTTCCGGTCCCGGCGGACAGGACCTATGTGATGGGCACATTCTTCCTGGCTCATTTGTTAAAGTGTTAGGCCGGTGGAGCTCAGCCTTAAGCCCCCCAAAAGGGCTATTTATATTCACCACGAGGTGAACCCTTCACCTCTAAGATCAGTTATGGGGAGGCAGGTGGACAAAGGAAGATACGCAAGGTGATCAATTCCCAACATCTCAAAACACGCGTCGGGCTGATGGAAGTTGGTTGACTTCCTATCTGAATGGACAAGCAGGAGGTAGGAAGTCATAATAAGCAGTGGCTTTGCCGCGATCGCCGAGCTAAGGCGGCTGGGACTCCAGCCGGAGCTGAGGAAGGTTGCCTAAACACTGTTTCTTCCGCTGCCCTCCCCACCGCTCAAGTTCAAAGTTTTCTAGCTCGGTGCTGCTTCCCTCCCTCCCTCCCTAATGTCATTCCGTCGCAATGCTTTCCCTGTTTCCGTAGTCAGTTTTTATTTTCTCCTTGGGCACATGTCTTTCTGTGCTCATCCCTGATCTCTTGTCTCTCCTTCATAAATGTAGAATGCATAATGTGTATTCTATATACCACCACATACTACTGCTAAATTAATCTTCCCCTAAAAAATAAGAAAAGGAAAGGAAGGGAAAGGAAAATGAGCTGGGCATAGTGGTGAATACCTTTCACCCCAGCACTGGGGAGGCAGAGGCCTGCAGCCAAACACTCTCTGCTAGGACTCCCTGCCTCTGAGGGGCATCCGCACCCATATTCTGCCAGTCTGCACCCCCACCCCACCCAATCTCCCACTTCTGATGACCTGGGCTCTGCAGCTCCTTTGGGGTTGACCCAGCTCACGGTCATAAGGCTCCTTCCTTGAAGCTGGGTGTTAGGGGGGCATCTGATGCCCGTTCTGTCCATCTGGCAATGAATATATGACTCCTTAAATGATTTGTAATATGCCAGGCAGTAGTAGCGCACACCTTTAATCCCAGCACTTGGGAGGCTGAGGCAGGTGGGTCTCTGTGAGTTCAAGGTCAGTATGGTCTACAAATAGAGTTCCAGGACAGCCAGGGTGGTTATACAGAGAAACCCTGCCTCATAACAGTAAAAAGGAAAAAGAAGAAGAAGAAGAAGAAGAAGAAGAAGAAGAAGAAGAAGAAGAAGAAGAAGAAGAAGAAGAAGAAGAAGAAACAAAAGATTTGTAAATATTTATTTATGGGGAGAGCAGCCATGCCATGGACTGTGTGTGTAGGTCAGAACACAATTTAAGATAGTTCTCTCTGTCCACTATGTGGGATCTAGAGATCAAACTCAATTTTTTCTTTTTGAGACAAGGTTTTTCTGTGGAGCCCTGACTGTCCTGGAACTCTCTCTGTAGACCAGGCTGGCTTCAAACTCAGAGGTCCTCTGCCTCTGCTTCTCAAGTGCTGGGATTAAATGGTGCAGATGCCACCATCGCCTGGCTTTCAAATTCAGGTCTTAAGACTTGGTGGCAAGCACCTTTACCCACTGAGCCATCTCACTGGCCCAATTTGTAGTTTTTTAACTCTTTTTTTTTTCCTTTTTTAAGTGGGACTTGAGGGTTGCCATGGCAGCATACATGGTAACCCTGGTACTTCCCTTCGAAAATGAGACAGATAGAACCAGGAGCTCCAGGTGATCCTTAACTAATAGATCATTTCAGGTCAGCCTGCGGTAGGTGAAACCCTATGGAAATGAATGAGGCGAGGGAGAAAAGAAAGGACTAAAAACCCTTCAGAGGTCATGGTGTGACCACGGGTCTCTGGCATCCAGGGACTCCTAAAGCTGAAGCAGGAGGACCTTAGGGTGCTTGCTAGTTTCATGTGGAATGGCTCACACATCCTTTCCGCCACTCCAGGAATGAAAAGCAATCACAATGCCCATTTTACTGACAAGAAGACAAAGGCTTAGGCTACACACTTCACCCGAAGACATCCAGTTGGTGACGAGGGAAACCTCGGCTCTCACCCACACTACTGTGGCCACATTTGAACCTGGTCATCCCTTCACCCCAAGACTTTAGCAACAACAATGTTGCTGATGATATTCGGTGTAAAACTTCCGCAGGAAGTGACGTTTGACCTGCTTCAGCAGCTGTTTGGCATTTAATAGCTTCCCTCTTGCAAAGCTCTTCTGGTTCATGGATGCACTCCTTTCTTGAATGAGCAGGAAAGACGAGACACAAAGTCCATCTTAGCACTGGGGGCATGGGATTGTTAAGAGGAAGCTTCTACTCAGAGGGGCTCAGAGGGGCTTGAGTTTTGGAGAGTCCTGCGTTTCTGAGTCTCAGGCCTGGCCAGAAACCTGTAATTTTCAGCTTCTAGGTACCTAGCCCGCTAGGGCTGAGAAGCGGTTGATGGCAGAGCCGGGAAAGGGATAGAGTTACATTCTCTCAAGAATCGGGTCAAGTTAGGGGTTCCAGCGGGGAACCTCTGTCTCCATGGCTTCAGAAAATCATAAGCATTGTGCGTGTTCAGGCTCCACAGACAGCATCTCAGCAAGGCAGGCCGAGCAGCCCAGGCGGCTGATGTCACCCAGCTGGGGTGGAGGAGATGGAGGAAAGAAACAATAGCAAAGACAAGGAGGACAGGAGGCAGGAGGCGCCCGACGTCAAGACAGGAGCGCCACAGAGGGGTTGAGTGGAAAGAGGACGAGGCAAGAGGTGTGGATTTCAGGGAACAGTTGACCACCGCTCCTACGCAACCCTAAGCCGGCCGAATGCTTCTTGAGCCGGCCTGTGAGTCAGAGGGACACGCAGCCGTACCCTCTGGTGCCAGTCTCTAAGGACCTGAGGACGATAGGGGGCCAAGGGAACACTTGTACACAGTCGGCGTCGGTTTCCTGCGGTTTCCCCAGGAGTTGTCCGTTTCCTGGGGTCATTCCCTTGCAACCCTCCCCAAAGACCCCAGCCAGGCTCCTACTGCCTTGTCTCCTCCATTCTCCCAGCGCTCTGAAGGGGCTCGCGTCTTCCTAATGCTCTCCAGTGTCTGTCTGAGCCATCCATCAAGGGTGGCAGGCGGAGGGAAACATGAAAAAGAACCTATTTGGCTATTAACATCCCCTCCCGCTTTGTTGTCTCTCTCCTCCCCACTCCCCTACCAGCCTACCCTCTACTCCCCGGTTGCCCATCCCCTCCCCCCGCCTCCCCCCTTTGCAGGAGACAAAACCAGACTGACAAGCTGAAGACTCAAACATTAATCAAACTGCGCTCCGGAACAACCTTTCCCTCGCATTAATAAATACATTTGCGGCCCCTCATTGGACAGTTGGCCTAATTTGTTTCTTTTTCGCAGGGTGGGGGGAGCCACCGAGCCGGCGCCCCCCCAACTCCCAGCAGCCGGGCGCAAAGCAGATGTTCCGCCGCGGACGCCGAGCAGCGCTGAGCCGCGCGCCCCGGAGGCCGCGGTTGCTACGGCAACGGCCGGGCCGCCTGCTGTCGCCGAGCACGCTGTCTCGCCCGCTCAGTGATTACCTCCATCTCTGCAGCATTCGACAGACGGCCAGGATTCTAATCAGTTCCCCTCCCCCTCCCCTCCTCTGCCCAACCCACTACCCCTTCAGTCCTCCCCCCACCCCCCACCCCGCATCATCGTCGTGGGGACTCATTAAGAGTAGCGGCTGCATCCCAGCAAGTGTCCAAGCAAACAGAGCTAGAGGTGTCCTGCGCTCACCTCTGTTTAGGAATGACTGACCCTCCTGTGTCAATGGTTCTGTACCCCCACTCCCCTGGCCATATTTGATAGCATGGGGTCTCCAGGGCCAAGCTTCCAACACTATCCCAGGACATCCATTTTCTGGGTTATGTAGAGGTAGGTGCCCTGAGTTCCCTAGGAGAAGGAAGACAGGCAGCCATCTTTACCCTTCCCTGTAGGTCAGGGGTTCTCAACCTTCCTAATGCTGTGACCCTTTAATACAGTTCCTCTTGTTGTGACCCCAACCTTAAAATTATTTTTGTTGCTACTCCATAGCTGTAATTTTACTCCTGTTATGAATCGTAATGTAAATATTTGTGTTTTCCAATGGTCTTAGACGCCTGTGAAGGGGTCATTTGACCACCAGATTGAGACAGGCAGGCCTCTGTCATTTTGATAATGAACCCATGCTGGAAATGGGGGCGAGGGGTGGGGGCAAAATACAGGTTTCTGGGTCCGTCAGATAATGAGCCCTAGCTGTGTCCTTGTGGTATTTCAGGCTAAGGAGAAGGTCACGCATGGTAGCTCAAGCCTGAATGTAAAATGAAAACACTGGGGACTCACTCAGGCAAGTCCGAGGCCAGCCTGGGCTACACTGTGAGTGCCAGGCCAGCCTGAATTACAAAGTAAGACAGTACTTCCCCCCTACCCCACCCCCAAATATATCCAAAATAAAACAACAGCAACAGCAGTGTAAGAGGAAGAAGGGGAAAGCACATTCAAACCATGCAGACTGGGCTAGCCCAGTGGTTCTCGGGACCATGTGTCCATAATCCCACACACTGTGGTGTCACTACCCCAGGCTGAGCTTGGTTTCTTTACAGATGGTCTTTGATAGACTCCCAGCTTGTAGCTTTGCAAGCTGTAACCCGGAAAGCTGCTCCAGGCTTGGTAGAGGTAGGGGACAGCAATGCTCAAGGATTTGAGGTCCCTACAGCTCTTTCCATCGGGAAGGCTGGTCCCCTCCTTGAGACTCTGGAGTTTAGCTGCAAGATGTCAAATAGAACTCTTCTTCCCAAACATCCCAGCTTTCAGGAGACATGGGGTAAAAAAAAAAAAAAAAAAAAAAGAGGCCATGCTCAAGACAGTCCCAAGGAGCTGGCGGTGTGGGAGCAGCGTGAAACAGGCAGGGAGGTAAAATTCCCAGAGCAGACCCCCCCATCCCATCCTAATTCACGAATCAGGAAGCCCAAGGTGGTTGAAGATAAAAAATAGTTTTGCTTAAAGGGAAGGGCTCATTGGAGTGACTTAAAGCAGAAACACACATGTTCTAGAGGCATTATGGATGCAGGAAACACCTTTGCCTTTAAACACTCCCCCAGTGTTTGCCTGTGGCCTTAAGCAGGAGAAATGCACCTCTCAGGTCTCTCCGAGTCTGTTAAGAATCTTCATGTTATAGAGCCTTCATCCAGCAACTGATGGAGGCAGAGGCAGAGGCCCACATCGGAGCACTGGGCTGAGCTCCCAAAGTCCACTTGAAGAGTGGGAGGAATGAGAATATGAGCAAGGGGGTTAAGACCATGATGGGTTCACCCACTGAAACAGTTTGCCTGAGCTAATGGAAGCTCACCAACTCCAGCCGGACTGGGAAGGAACAAGCATAGGACCAAACTAGTCCCTCTGAATGTGCTTGACAGTTGCATGGCTGGGTAGACTGAGGGACCACCAGTAGTGGCACCAGGATTTATCTCTGCTGCATGTACTAGCTTTTGGAATCCTATTCTCTTTGGATGGATACCTTGCTCAGCCAAGATAAAGTAGAGAGGGCCTTGGACCTTCCACAAGGCAATGTGCCTTACCCTCTCTGGGGATTGGATGGGGGTGGTGTGGGAGGGTGTGTGGAGGGAACGGGAGTGGGAGTATTTTGGTATTTGATTGGTATTTTTTTTTTAAATCTAACAAATTAAAAAAAAAATCTTCACGTTAGAGCTGTAAGGCTCCTTCCAAATTTAGAATGATTCTTCATGTTATGGGTGAGAAACTGAGACCCAGAAAGGTATTCTAGCTGGCCTTAGACCCCACAGCTAGCAAACAGTAGGATCTGCCGGGCTGTTGCTGCTGGGGCAGGGTAGCCGCCTTTGCCTTTCTTCCCCTGGAGGCAGCTGGCTGGGCAGTTCTGGTTTCCAAGAGGCACAAACAGAATCCCAAAAATCCCAGGCCTTTCCAGGCTCCTAGTCACCCCTGTCCCTTGAAGGCCTGTCACCTGAAGACAGCAGCCACCAGAGTGACAGCTCTGGCCCTAGCTGGCCTGGGGCCTCTCCCCAGGGGTTGGTGAGTGGGGAGGGAGCTTCTCGTGGGGCCTCCTTCAGTCCATTGTCTGCAGCTCTGTCTTTGTCTGTCTGTCAGTCAGAAGGGAACCGCTGAAGAGAGAGGTCAGGCCGGTCACTGGACAAGCAGAAAGAGGCCTGTCCCCATCAGAGAAGTCTTGAGAAGACGACTCCTCCTCCTCCTCTTCACCGCACCCCCCACCCCCAGCTCCTTAGATGGCTCCCCTAGGGAATTACAGGCTTTACTTATTTCAGAACGAGGGCAGCAACGGCCCACAAAAGCTCTTGTTTTCCTGCCATACAAAACCATGGCTCCTCACTGGAAAGCTGCTCCCTTACCCTGGTCTGTCTGCAGGAAGAAGATGTGAAGGGGTCTAGCTCAAGCCGAACAGGCCGCGGGGTTCCATAAAGGCCCCCAACTCTCCATCCCACGACTCCGCTCCAATCCCTGCCTATCTCCCTGCACCCCAGGCCCTCACACCTCCCTACTACACCCCACTCTCTGCCGTCCCCAGAGAACCCGTTTCCAGGCCACCCCAGTTTCTGCTGTACACTGATGCCTCTCCCCAGATTGAGTCTGCTCTAGGTCCCGCTGCACGTGAATTTAATCTCCCCAGATTCAACCGTTTTCAGGCTTCTCACACACTCTCTCTGTCACCCTCCCCCGCCCCCGCCCCGTACACGAACTGTCTCCCCAGATCCTGCTGTTTCCAGGTTCCCCTGTATTTCCCTGGTACACAAATTGGCCTCTTTGGATCCGGCAGTTTCCAGAACCCCCCTTGCTCTCTCACTAGGCACTTCCATCTCCCCAGATCCAGCTGTTTCCAGGCTGCCCTTATTTGCCCTGTACACGGGTACCTCTCTCAGGTTCTACCGTTTCAAGGCTCCCCTATTTCCCTTGTACACGCATCAGTATCCAACTTCTGTTGATCCCAGCTGCCTGAGGGATTCAGTGGGTTTAAGGAGAGTGGAAGGAAGAGTCAGGAAGAGGAGAGAAAAGCCGGCGTCAGGGATGCTCCTTATTCATCTTATCTCTCTTGTGACCCAGCGCCCTAAGCAGCTAGCACACAGGCAGCCTCTGGGCCTCTGCGTCTCCTGCAAATAGATCCCTTAAGACGGCTTGTCCCGAGACGTTCTAATTCCCTCCTCCTTGCCACTGCTCCAGGTCTGAGCGAGCGTCAAGCATCCCCTGAGAGCCATCTTGGTGGGCTGCTTGTCCCACAAGCCCTAGCTCTCTGGTCTCCCTGCTAATCTGCTCAACCCCTTTGTCTTTTGTCCCTGTTACCCCTTAGCGCCCCTCAGTTTATTCACACAGAGTTTAAGAGAGACTCCAATTGTCCCCGCCCCAACAAAGAGGGATTTGGAGTTAAGGATCCACACTCGATTTGCTTCCCTTTTCTTTTAGCTTGCAGGATAGAGGATCGTTACCTACAGGCTCTGGAAAATAGCGTCCCAGCTCGCTCTGCAGGCTGTGTAAACAATTGTTCCATCCCGTCTCACAAAAGTAGAGGGGTCTTCACTCTGGTCCTCCTAGGAAGGGCAAGGGACTGCAAGGCTTCTAGGGATTCTTGTATTCTCAGATTGATTGTTATTTACTTATTCTTAGAATCTCAATCTGCAACTGAGGTTTGGACACTCAGTTTTGGAACTCAGGTTGGCCTTGAACTTGTGGCAATTCTCCTGCCTTGCGTGCTGGGATCACAGGTGTGAATCAAATCATCACACCTAGCTTTGGGTGTGATTTCAATGTTGCCCCCCAAAGTTTCTGCTCCGCTGACCCCCCTCCCTCATCTCTTTTCTTTGCTCACAGCTCCCGCTGCCCGTTGGTCTAATTCCGGCCATTTTTGGCAGCCATGTATGGAGCCAGCTTGCTGGCCCTAGGAAACACTCTGAGTGGACCAGGGAACAAACAGGAAGGGTGAGCCCAGTGGGGCCAGAGCAGGTGGCCTAATCGAAGGCCCACCCTCTTCCTGGGGAAGCCCACACCTGGATTCCTGCCTCATTGTTTCTGTTCCCAGGAGCGGAGAACAGACTGGGTTTTCCCACCTGTGACATTATGACATCTGTGGCTCACAGAGGTCAGGGGTGCCAAGGAAGTTACACAGCTGAAGGAAGCAGGATGTTTCTATGGAGCTTAACAAACGCGGATGAGCTTCAGTCTCCTGGGAACTTTGTGGAGTTTTCTCTCTTTGGTCCATGCCTCTAGTTTCCTTTGGGAAATGGCAGGAGAAAGCACGTGTTTCTCATCTCATCATTGCTGTTATCTCCATCACCATCATCAGGTTTTGCTTTTTTGAGACAAGATCTCCAAAAGCCCTGGCTGATCTTCAACTCTATTTGCAGTAGTTGATGGTATTGAACTCTTGACCCTCTGGCCCCACCTCCCTAATTCTGGGTTTATGAGTATGCACCACCACTCACTCCTACCTTCATTTTTTTTTTCCTTTGAGACAGGGTTTCCCTGTGTATCAGTCCTGGCTGTCTTGGAACTCACTCTGTAGACCAGACTGGCCTCGAACTCACTTGAAATCCGCCTGCCTCTGCCTCCCAAGTGCTGGGATTAAAGGCGTGCGCCCCCACTACCCAGCCTCTACCTTCATTTTATTGTTAAGGAAAAATGCTATTAAGGTCCAGGGAGGGGGCTCGGTAGCTACAATAACTGCTGGGCAAGCAGAGGACCCCAGTACAAGCAGAGGACCCCAGTACAAGCAGAGGACCCCAGTTCGTTCCTAGAGCCCAAGTAGAGGAGCTGAGCCTAGCAGTGACTCTGCAGCTCCCCTGGAGAGCTGGCGACAGGAGGGTCCCGGGCACTTCTCGGCCAGCCAGTGTGACGGAGACTGTGAGCTGCGAGTTTAGCGAGAGATCTGTCTCAGAGGGTAATGTGGAATTGCTAGAGAGACGACTCAGTGTTAGGAACACAACACTCGTTCTCAGCCAAGTGGTGGTGAAGCTCTGTGAGTCCGAGGCCAGCCTGATCTACAGAGCAGGTTCCAGGATAGACAGGGCTGTTGGAAAAACCCTGTCTGGAAGAACAAGATAGATAGATAGATAGATAGATAGATAGATAGATAGATAGATAGATAGATAGACAGACAGATAGATGATAGATAGATAGATGATCAATAGACGATAGAAAGATAGATAGATAGATAGATAGATAGATAGATAGATAGATAGATAGATAGATAGATAGAAAGATAGATAGATGATAGATGATAGATAGTGTTATGAAATTGCTGCAGGTCCTGGCAACTTGCGGCGGGTCCACAAACCAAGGTGGTTGGTCCCCAGCTATGTGTTGGCGGGCCTTCATATGTAGATATACATATGCACACGAATAAAAAATAAATGTTATTAAAAGCTAGGGATGAGCTGGGCTCAGTGGTGGCACATTCCTTTAATCCCAGCACTCAGGAAGCAGAGGCTAGTGGATCTCTGATGTGGGAGGGTCATCTGTCTATGTGTTACTTTCATTGGTTAATAAAGAAACTGCCTTGACCTTTGATAGGACAGCAGCTTAGATAGGCAGAGTAGACAGAACAGAATGATGGGAAGAAGGGAAGTGAGGCACATGCAATGGAGCCAGCTGCCAGGTCAGACATGCTGAATCTTTCCTGGTAAGCCACTACCTCATGGTGCTACACAGATTATTAGAAATGGGTTAATCAAGATGTGAGAGTTAGCCCATAAGGGGCTGAAACTAATGGGCCAGGCAGTGTTTAAATGAATACAATTTGTGTGTTGTTATTTTGGGTGTAAAGCTAGCCGTGTGGGAGCTGGGCGGGATGAAAAGCAGACCTGCTCGCCTCATCACTACAGATCTCTGTGAGTTTGAAGCCGCCTGGTCTACAGAGCAAGTTCCAGGACAGACAGGGCTGCTATACAGATAAACCCTATCTCAAACAAACAAACAAACAAATAAATAAACAAACAAAAAAGCTAGGGCTGTAGCTCAGTTGTAGATTGCTTACCTAGCACACCCAATGCTGTGCTCATACCCAGGACAGAAGAACAAACAACAGACAATTTTTAGACTAGATATGGATAACAACTGCACAAACCATCCATACATGAGCATATTAATATATGATATCTAATAAACCATCTACACATGAGCATATTAATATATGAATATATGATATCTAATAAACCATCCATACACGAGCATATTAATATATGATATCTAATAAACCATCTACACATGAGCATATTAATATATGATATCTAATAAACCATCTACACATGAACAATTCTACATATGATATCTAATAAACCATCTACACATGAGCATAGGTGATTCTGTCTCAAGACCACAAGTGAGAAGGAGGTGACAGATGGGCACACTGTCGTTTCCTTGTTAGCTGTGTGTCATCGGATGAGCCGTCTTTTGGCTTCGCTTTCATGTCCAGCCAGTGTCACTGAAGTGTCTTTCCCTGCCTTGCAGGATAAACTTTATTGAGTGTGAGAGTTCCCGGCCTCTTCTCCAACCTGCCCCTAACTCAGAGAATGTCCGTCTCCAGAGCCAGGGTGGAAGGCCTCGTTTTCTTAGCTCTTAATCATAGGCCCTGTTTGAACGGCTGTCCCAGTTTCCTAGGGTCGCGCACCTTCTCGTCCCCACCGAGCTGTTCATGGCTTAGATGCGGGACCTACCCCCTGTGATATCTGCCTAGGGCTTCTAGGACATCTCTAGGAAATGGGCTCCAATGCTCCACTCCCACCCAGAGAAGTCCTTCAAGTCTGATTCCATAAGGCCGGATTCTTGATACCAGCCAGGCTAAGGGGAATTTAAGTGGCGCTTGTCTTATAGCGCCACCTTCTGGGCAAACCTGCAAGGGCCTCATTTTCCGATTCCCAGTCCCCCCCCCCCCACACTAAGATGGGTTTTTGTTTGTTTGGCCTTTTTTGGGGGGAGGGGAGGTATTATTATTATTTCTGTTATTACTATCACTCTTACTGTGTCACGCAGATGTCATAGCGTCCACGTGGAGGTCAAAGGACAATGTTTGAGGTCAGTTCTCCCCTTCCTCTGCGGGTTTGGAAAACGGAACTCAGGCCATTAAGCCTGCTTGACACGTCCTTCAGTCACTAAGCCCACAGAGATAGTTCTTGATTTCTGTTTTTATTTTTACTTATTTTTTTAAATATTTATTTATTTATTTATGCATGCGCATTGGGGTTTTGCCTGCATGGATTTCTGTATGAGGGTGCCAGGACTTTTGGGACTGGGGATGCAGACAGACAGTTGTGAGCTGCCATGTGGGTCCTGAGACTTGAACCCAGGTCCTTTGGAGGAGTGGCCCTGGTCCTGTGTCGATTGCGTTGGGTGGGTTACTCAGTCTAGGGGTTTGTAACCCACCCTGCAATCGGTTATTCCAGGGTCACGGAGGGGCACTACCTGGAAGGGAATGAGCTAAGACAGAAGAAGGAGGCCAAGCAGATTTGTCAAAGCCTCCGTTTATTTAGGGACGGGTTACAGTTTATATATGGTAAGGAATGGGGGGCAGGGCACGAGATCTCGCCGGCCGCGTGGTCCCGGTCACGTAGCTTGGTCAGGTAGGCCAAGAGTCACAAGTTGCCACACCTAGTTCCCTGGATAGCTGGAATGTGAGGCGGGTTCCTCTAACAGATAGCTGCTAATTGGGTGAGGGGCATTCTGCAGACTCCCTAGGGTGATGGTTCCTGTAATGATTTTAGGGGGGAAATGGCTCCTGACAGTCCTGCTCTTAACCACTAAGCCATCAATATCAATCCAGCCCCGATTTCTGTTTTTATATTGTCTACTCTCCAAGGTTTGAATTCTTGGGTTTCCCTGCCGTCTTCTGGGAGGGAACATTCCACAAGCCCACCAGCCATCCAGCCACAGGGAGGACCCTCAGAGTGGTAGAGATGGGCAGTCCTCAACCCATGAAAGCTGGGAAACAGCTGTGGCGGGCCTTCCCAATCACGTATCTACCCCATGCATTCTCACCCACCCAAGGCTACTGTCAGGATGCAGGAGCATCCTTCTTGTGAAGTCTGGAGTTTTGTTCTGTGCGGGGGGGTGTAAAACAGGCCTCACGTGTACCAAGCACAAGCACAGAGCTGGGTTTCAGCCCCAGCGCTCATATTTGCAAGTGTGATCACAGGTTTGGATGAAGAGAAACCATGCTCCACATATCGCTGGATTTTCTCTCCTGCTGCAATTTCTTTCCAAGGGGGAGAGAGAGAGAGAGAGAGAGAGAGAGAGAGAGAGAGAGAGAGAGAGAGAGGTGGTGCTGTGTGGGTGATGACAGAGAACTAAGTATAGAGATCTGAGGGAAATTATTGCTGTGCTTTTTGAAACAGAGTCTTACTATATATCTCTGGCTATCCCAGAACTCACTATGTAGACCAAGATGTCTTCGAAATCACAGAGGTCTACTTGCCTCTGCCTCTCAAATGCTGAAATTATCCGTGTGCACCATCATACCTGGCTTTTGAACTTACGGTTTTAAAGATACTTTCCAGAATTTAAAACATCTCAACCATCCTCAGAGACCAAGTGGTTCCACTGGAGGGCTGCAACGGTTTCATTCAGTCAGAGAACCAAGTCTTTCGGCTTTCGGGATGGATTGCTGACTGTAAGCTGTGTGGTGACTAACACTGGCGAGAAAGCTGGAGGGTGCTGTTTCTTTTCACTTATGTATTTATTTTTATTTTTGGAGAAAGAGCTCCATGTAGCCCAGACAGGCCTCAAATTCATTATGTAGCTGAGGCTGGCCTTGAACGCCTGACCCCTCTACTCTACTTCTCAAATGGCGGGTTACAACAGTATGAGTATATCTATATCCATTATCTAATAAATGCGTGTTGAGTACCCCATTTTAAAGCATGGACTTTAGTCCCAGCAATCGGGAGGCAGAGGCAGGAGGATCTCTGCGAGTTCAAGGACAGCCTGGTCTACAGTGAGTTCCCGGACAGCCAGGGCTGCACAGAGAAACCCTGTCTTGAAACTCCCCACTCCCCCCAAAAAAAAAAGAAGAAGAAAAGAATGAATTCTAATGTCTACAATATAAATTCACCTCACTGGAGCGAATCCCGCTGCCTATAATGTGCATGCTTCTCACTGGAGATATAGCTCAGCTAGTTGAGTGCTTGCTTATTTTGCCTATCATGCGCAAATCTCAGATTTCCCCAGATTCAATTTCAAGCCCTGGTGGCACACACTTATAATCCCAGCACTTGGGAGGTAGACAAGGATCAGAACTTCAGGGTCATCTTAGGCTACACAGAGAGTTGTGAGCCTAGGTTACACACCCAGTTTCAATGTACCTTCAACTGGATGGCTGCAGAATATCTGTGTATTTCTCTCCATATATCGTTCAACGTGTGGTCAAGTACTTATTGTGCCACTAAGCACTTTAACTGTTTGAAAGTCTTTAGTTAAGCACATGCCTTTAACCCCAGCACTCGGAAGTTAGAGGCACACAGATCTCTGTGAGTTCTGAGTTTGAGGCCAGCATGGTCTACAAAGCAAATTCCAGGATAGCTAGGACTGTTACACAGAGAAACCCTGTTTTACTAGAGAGAGAGAGAGAGAGAGAGAGAGAGAGAGAGAGAGAGAGAGAGAGAGAGAGAGATTGATAATTGATGCCTGTTTTTCTTTTCTTTTTTTCAATTTATTTATCTATTTTGTATACAGTGTTCTGCCTATGTGTGTGCTTGCATACCAGAAAGGGCACCCGATCTCATTACAGATGGTTGTAAGCCACCATATGGTTGCTGGGAATTGAACTCAGGACCTCTGGAAGAGCAGCCAATGTTCTTAACCTCTGGGCCATCTCTCTAGACCCCCTGTTTTTCTTGGAATACAATACAAACACCTTAGCTTTGTGGCTGGGATGAAGAGTTATAGGCAATAGAGGTGGCCATCGGCTAGAGCGCTTACTTGGCTAGGCTGTTCTGAGGGCACTGGTAGAGCTAATCCGCAGAGAGAAACAAAGTAGCAGTTATCCCTTCATCCCCATCTCCCCCCCCCCCACACACACATCCCCACTTGATCCGCTCACCTCAGACCAGGGGAAGACACACCCTCTATCAGCTCTCCTGGCAGATACCTGCCTTCTGCAATTACAAATGACATGGGAGTGGGCTGGAGAGACAGATGGTTCAAGGGGTTAGGAGCATTTGGCTGCTCTTCCAGAGGACCCGGGTTCAATTCTCAGCACCCATATGGCAGCTCGCCACTGTCCGTAACTCCAGCTCCAGGAGATCCAGCACCTTCACACAGATACACATGCAGGCAAAACACCAACGCACATAAAAATAAAAATAAATAAATGACAAATGAAGCAGGGCCGGGGTCTGCGGCCAGAACTAGAGCCGGGAGAGCTGGAGAACACATGGCCGTCTCTCTCTCCCCAGATGTCTTCCGTCCTCGTGTACCGCGAGATCTGCTCTGAATGTTTATAGACGCCTTACCCGACAGCACGGTTTCCTACCCAGTCAAGCCGGAGTCTACTTAAATCGAAAGTGTGCTTCTAATTTGTTTTCGAAGTTCCCATCAGGAGCTGGAGAGATAGCTCGTCAGTTATGAGCCCTTGGTGCTTTTCCAGAGGACAAGAGTTGGATTCCCAACACCCGATCTGACAGTTTACAGATCTCCTGGAACTTCAGCTCCAGGGCGTTAAATACCCCCTGCTGGCCTCTGAAGGTATGCGTACACATGGCATACATGCACACACAATCTGGGCATGGCCTGGCATGCATTCTCTCTCTCTCTCACACACACACACACACACACACAAGCTAAGTGTGGTGGCACACATCTTTAATCCCAGTACTCAAGAGGCAGAGGCAGATGGATCTCCGAGTTCGAGGCTCGAGGCCTCCCTGGTCTACAGAGCTAGTTCCAGGACAGCTAGGGCTAGCCTTGTTTACAGAACAAGTTCCAGGACAAATAACCAAAAAAAAAAAAAAAAAAAAAAAAAAAAAAAAAAAAAAAAAAAAAAAAAAAAAAAAAAAAAAAAAAAAAAGAAGAAGAAGAAAGAAAAAAATGTTTTATTTTTAGAAAAGAAGCTTCCATCATCCAATAAATGTGCTGTTGAAAAAAATAATTCCAAAAGGATTTTTACTTTAGTATTATGATCAGTACAGTTTTTATTTCTCCCCAAACAGCCTGTGTGGAGGGACCACAGCCATCTGTGTGTACAAATAAGATCTACACCCTTAAGAAGAGCTCTCATTTCTTTGGGTCTTGTCTAAGATGAAGGAGATGAAGACCGTGCAAGTGATGCTAGAATATAATTTGGCAACTACTTGTTTAACTTTTTTTTTAAATTTATATATTTATTATGTATACAATATTATTCTGTCTGTGTGTATGTCTGCAGGCCAGAAGAGGGCACCAGACTTCATTACAGATGGTTGTGAGCCACCATGTGGTTGCCGGGAATAGAACTCAGGACCTTTGGAAGAGCAGGCAATGCTCTTAACCACTGAGCCATCTCTCCAGCCCTTGTTTAACTTTTTGTTGAAAATTCTTACTAAAAAGTACACACGTTATGTATTGAACCTGAATTCCCATCACTACTCAGAGAGAACAGGATTGGATTTTAAAAGGTATTTATACCTTGACATATCCCTCAAATCTAATCCTTTCTTTGGACCTGGCACCCTCGTTTCTCCCCAGTGCCCCGTTCATCACAGACACCTAAATATTTGAATACATTGAGTCAACAAACGAAGAAATGAATGAGATCCCTGTTGGAAGGAAAGAGAAGCCGGTAGGGTTGTGTGCAGTAAATTCCTCCCGTTGCCAGGATCCAGAGGTGAAGGAGCCCTGAGCTCAGAATTAATTTCTCCCTACAATAAATAAAGTTCTCTTGTTAGCTTGTTTTGAGATAGGCACTGTCTTACTACGTAGTCCAGGATAGGGTAGCACCTACCCTCCAGAAACCACGTCACGCATCAAGTGAGTTTCAAAGGACTTGAGGGCAAAGAAAGTCGGAACTTCCGGATGGGCTACGGCAGCTTTGCTCATCCCTCTCCCAGGCCGGGCTGGCTCCGTCTCCACCAATCAGTGAAGACTTGAGAAGAGCCCCTGTGCCCCTGCCCACTCCTCCAGACAGCAGTGGTCCAGTCATCAGGAATCAGGGAGTCATCATCCATCAGAGAACCAATCCCACATGCTCCGCCAGTCGTCTGCCAGCCAATTGGAGGGAGGCAGGAGGAGCATAGCCCCCGATGTGTGTGTGTGTGTGTGTGTGTGTGTGTGTGTGTGTGTGTGCGCGTGCGCGCGTGTTGGGCGTGGGGTAGAGCTGAGTTGACTCCAAGTATTATAAAGGAGATTGAAGGAAGGCGCAGACACCTGAGATGCCGACAGGGTCTAAATATGACTGGCATTCCCCTGCACCAAGTCCCTGAGTTTGTATTTCTCCAGGGCCCTCTGGCTGGTCTCAGTTTCTGACCAGATGCTAATAGTGGCAGGAGAAGGGGTGGCCTTAAGGCTCCTTGCCCGAGTGCACTCAGGAGCTGCTGGGTCTTCCCCTGGGGCACGGAGAGGGGCGTCCCGCAAGAAGGGACGCGGAAGGGAGGCTGGGATGAGCAGACACGGGAAGGAATGCCCTGGCTCAGAACCACGAACGCCCTTCCCGAAACCCCTCAGGCTTCTGCCGGTGACAGAGCTGATGAGGCTATCATTTCGGGAAACTGATGCTGAGGGCAGAGCGCGGGGCTGCCAGCCAGACCTACTGTATTGGTGGCTCCACTTGGCTGCAGAAAGCGAGAGAGGACCAGAGATGCAATAGCTGGACTTGCAGACTTGGGGTCCTCGACCCTGCGGGAGCTCAGCGCTACCCATTCCAGCTGCTTTGCCAAACCTTCCCTACGGGATCAGGGGAGCCTTTAGCCATAGCAAGTGAAGGGACACTTTCTTGTCGCCCTTACCCCATGACCGTGTTTGGTTTGGGTTCTTTTAAAGACGGTGTCCCGTCTGTAGTTCAGGCTGGTCTCAAAACTTCCGCTTCTCTAGCTTCCACCTCTCAAGAGCTGAGGTTATAGGGTTGCGTGTCCCACACCCTGTATGGTCCAAGCGTGAGCAAAGGAATTCAGATATTCTAGGGTAGTGAGGACGTTCCTGTCCCCCCACAGAGCGTGACTTTGTGAAAGTTGTTGTATACTTGAAAGTTCCAGGGACTCAGTGTACTCCTTAATAAAATATGGACAGCATCTTGCGGTTCAGAGAATTGCCAGCTTGCCCGAAGCTCCTGCTTGACGCTTCCCATTCCCGTCCTCGCATAACTGAAATTGCAGGGCCGTGCCAGGTTGCCAGGAAGCAGTTTACAGCTCCAGGCCTGTGGTCGCTTAGGGACCATGGCTGGAGCCAAGCTCTACGGGTGGTAGAATATTTGAGTATTTGAAGAACTTCTTTCCCGTCACCACACTGGCCCCTGAACTCCCCGATTTAATTGTTGTACCATTTTCCCGCTCTTCTTCCAGGGTTACCCTTTTGTGTCTCAGGGCTGTGTGTGCACAGGGACTCAGGAAAGACAGTATAGTCAGAGTTTAAAATGAAAAGATTTACATTCCGTACCTTCGCCGAGTTCTCTAATTACATATGGAGTCAAATACAGTATAAATATCTGGTCTGCTTTTTTTTTTTTTTTTTTGGTTTTGTTTACTATAGTGTCTCATGCAACCTTGGTTGGTCTCGAATTCAAAGCATAGTAAAAAAAATGACCTTGAATTTGTGATTCTGCCTCCGCCTGCCAAAGGCTGAGATTACAGGCCCGTCCTGCACGCCCGGCCCGATGTGACAACCACAGGGACAGGTTTTTATTAAGATCCAAGGCTCACCACTATCTTTATTATAGAAGCTGGCAAAAAGCCCTGAGTTGGAAGGGGAGTCGCACGTGCTGGTTGCTAGGGCAACGCACCGGCGCTGTTGTCAGAGACCTGCAAGAAACGCGCGAGGAGGGTCCTTCCGACTTCGGGGGAGGAATTTAATCGAGGCCGTAGACCCGGAGGCGTGCCCGTCGGTGCCTCCAGGTGGCGCTGTAGGACCACGGATGTCGTGCGGGGGCGGAGCTTCCTGCTGCACTTTGCTCCTGTGAGGGGCGGGAGCTGGGGCGGGGCTTGGGAGCCCACAGCCCAAACCCTCGAGGGATCCAACGCTACTGTAGAAAAAGTTCGCGACGTGGAAAGCGTAAGGATCAGAGAAAGAACGGGAGAAAGTGCAGAGACTGGGACTAGGATAGATAAGAGGGATCAGGATGCTCAGAAAGTCTATTTATTTCCATCCTTGAGGGTTGTCCCCAATCTCCTATGTCGCCTCTCCGGACCCCCCAATCCTTCGCGACCTCAAGAGGTGCGCGGATGCTCTGGACACACGCGCAGTGGGCACAAGTTGGTGCCTCCTCACCCCCAGGATCCTGATAGAACCAGCAAGTTTATAGGACTCTAGTGCCCAGGATACATGCCGAGATAAAATTCCGCGGTCCCAGGCACGCCAAGAAAAATAGCCAAACTATTCCTAAGTTTGTCAAAGTAAGCCCGACTCCGCTTCCTTTCTGGAAGCTAGTAATGGAAAAAATGATTCAAGGAATCCCGAGCGGAGCCATCCTGTGTGCAACGCAAACACAAAACGGGGGTACCATCTTCACTCCCCTTTCCTGGAAGACAGTATTATTCTGTCACTATTACTAATACCACCACACACTGTCGTATCTAGCCGCTCAACCACACATGGAACCTCGGGCTACCAGAATTGTACCCCTCCTGTGCTAAATACTTCCCTTGACCCAACCCAGCCCTGATGACCCCATTCACAGATAAAGCTCACCCAGTAGCTCTGAAAATCTGAAAAGACACACCGCGGAAGCCCTTCTCTGAACACACACACACACACACACACACCCGCCTCTGAACACAAACACACACACATACACCTCTGAACACAAACACACACACACGCCTCTGAACAAACACACACACACACCTCTGAACAAACACACACACCTCTGAACACAAACACACACACATACACCTCTGAACACAAACACACACACACACACACACCTCTGAACACACATACCCGCCTCTGAACACAAACACACACACATACACCTCTGAACACAAACAAACACACACACGCCTCTGAACAAACACACACACACACCTCTGAACACAAACACACACACACACAAAGCCAAAAAAGGAGATCTTTGGCAAGAAATTAAAGTTTATTAAGGCCTAGGGCTGAAAATGTGACTGATGTCCGAGGGAAGGAAACTTTTCTGGTTCCCATGGCCCCAGGGGCAGGCCAGGGTACTGAGCAGGGTTAACGGAGCTGGGACCAAACTTCTGCTTCTCGGAATCCCTGGCAGAAGACCTCTGGGAGAGGCCTGAGAAGGCCGAGGGATCTCTCCTGACCCTTGAGGTCTCAAGGCTTTTGAAGGAACTGGAAAAAGGTTCTCTGGGAAGGGAGCCTCGACTCCAAGGCCTTCATTTTAGTAATGACCATTTAATTTGTTCCTTGGCTGACTGAAGAACCTGCCGGGAGGGAGGGAAGGATGTTGGGAGAAATAGTTGAGAACGTCAGTCCTTTTACTGGAGGTCTTTGAAGCCCAGGGCGCCTCTCCAGCCCTGGCCACTAGGTGGCAGCAGCTTGCCACTATTTAGTTTTAAGGAGACCAGGCAAACCCAGGTAACTGCAGCCAAACTTGAAAAGACTGCTACCCAAGTCAGTACAAGTATGGGTGTGGGTGTTCGACCCTGCCTTCCCCGATCCATGCCAGGCTACAGAAGTGCCATCATCAGGCAGGGGCTGGGCTCAGCCTCATTCTTGCCGGTGCTCAAGTATTCAGCACCTTAACGAATATTGGGGTGTGTTCCTAGCACCCCATCCTGTTTGCTGATGGGGCAACAGCTGTCGATGTGTGGGATTCTATTGCCAAGAAAAAAAAAACACCTCAGTCCAACGTATGCCCTTATCTGTATCAAGACCCCATCCTGGCATGAAGTCTCCTTTCTCCCCCCCAAAATGTCCACCCCACACTGCATAAGTCCCTTTCCTGCGGTCTCCCCGCTTCCTGGGGACAGGGACCTCCTCCCATCTCTCCCAGGGACCCCTTCCTCCACATTTTGTTGCATATCCACCTCTATAAGTTTTGTTTTTAATTAAGACGTCCCCTAACACATAGGTGTGGCGCCTGTGATTTCAGCTCCAGGGAGTGTGAGGCAGGAGGATGATGAGTTCAAGGCCAGCCTGAGCTACACAGCAAGACCATACCAATCTTCATTCTTCGTTCATTTGGAAAAATAGAAAGTTATTTCCTGAGACTGTAAGACAACATTCTAGGCTCTTCCCATCCATGAACTGATTCATCTAGTTCTTTAAAATGTTTTTTACAATCAGTGTGTGTGTGTGTTGTGTATCCGTGTGTGCGTGTGAATGCTACAGCACACACGTGGAGCCGAACACGGTGATGGTGATCCACACCTTTACTCATCGGGGAGGCGCAGGCAGGTGGGGATTGACCTTGTGTCCTCAGGGTTGGCAGCGGGGGCCCTTAGTCACTCGCTGCTATCTGATTCACATAACTAGACCAGGTGGGTTCTCCTCTTCTGGGAGCCCTGGAGACGCTGAGTAACTTGCCTTTGCCTTTCAACTTTGGCTGGTAGAGTAAGAGCGTAGGGTGACTCACATGAATGCATTTTCTTTTTGTTATCGTTGTTGGTTTGTTTTTGGAACAGGGTCATGCTCCTTCTTTGATCCAAATCTGAGGCACTGGAATGATAAGCCTGCACCACCGTGCGGGTGCTGGGAAGTGTGGGGATCGCCCAGGGCTCTGTGCATGGTGAGCGAGCGCTCTACATCACCAGGCCCACTCATGGCTTCTTCATCTTTTAAAGAATTGTATGTGTGTCACCAGGCGGTGGTGGTGCACAACTTTAATTCCAGCACTTGAGAGGCAGAGGCAGGCAAATCTGAGTTCGAGGCCAGGCCAGTCTGGTCTACAGAGTGAGTTCCAGGACAGCCAGGGTTACACAGAGAAACCTTGCTTCAAAAAACAAAAAAACAACCAAAAAAAAAAAAAGTCTCTTCAAGAGCAGTAAGTGCTCCTAACCACTGAGCTGTCTCTTTAGCTCTGCCCAACAACTGGCACTCGTGTTTGCTCTGCTCAGTAACACCCCCCCCCCTTTTAGAATGTTTAATGTTTCTTGCATTTATTTACTTTAGTGTGCTTTTGTAGAGGTCAGCAAACACCTTGTGGGGAGTCAGCTCTCTATCGCAGCAATCAAACCCAGCTCAGCAGGCGAAGGCAAGTGCCTTTACTTGCTACTTATTTATTTATTTTTGTATTTTTCAGACACATGGCAATCACTCGGGGCTCAAACTTGACTTTGAACTCCTGATCCTATGGCCTCCACCTCCCAAGTGCTGGGATTATAGGTGTGAACCACCATGTCTAGTTGGTCTATTTCTTTATTTTATTTTGGATAAAGTCTCATCTACGGCCCTGGCTAGAGCCCGGAAATCACTGTGTAGCTCAGGCTGACCTTGAATTTGAGATCCTCAGGCCTCTGCCTTCAGAGTGCTGAGATTATAGGTGTGAACCATTCTCTTCCAACCTCCTTCCACCCTGAAAACCACCAGGCAGCCACATTTTTTCCCAGCAGAACATGAGGAAACATGGGGGACCAGAGGGCAGACGGGTTGAGGAGAGTAGTGTAGGACAGTGGGCATCGCACCTGGTGCCACAAACTCATCTCACAGGGACTCATTAGGACTAGTTCATGCCAGGGAATGAAACTCCTTGGACATAGTAAGTCTTATCAGACAGACCTGCAGATGGCCAGAACTGAGGTCAAACCATTTGGCTTGACTAGCAGGAAGTCTGTGAGCCTGGAGATCCAATCTGTGGATAGTAACCAGGACACACACACACACACACACACACACACACACGTCAGTCATCAGCTCATCCCTTCTGTCCCACACCTCTGGTCTCTCTTAACTCTGTCTCCCCTGCAACCCTGGGCTCTCCATGTCCTCTGGCCTGCTTCTGGCCAAGGCAGATGCATGAGGCTTACCTGGGCCACACTCTGTTCTGTTAGGCCAGCGTCATCAGTCTGTGGGGAAGGAAAGTCACAGTCAGGAAAGAGAGGACTTGTTGAGTCAGAGAGGTGACGGCTTGCAGGGCGAGGGGTGCAGCAGTTACATGACCCGGACCGGCACCTCTGTCTCTGCTTAGCAGACAGAGGTCCTACAGCCTGTGATTTAGATGCCAGGACCTCTGTTACCCCAACCTCCATTGCTGGGGATTAAACTCGGGACCTCACACATGCTAGCCAAGTGTTCTTTCTAGCACTGAGCTGCATCCTTAACCAAACTGCGGGGAGGCTGATAAAGGGAGCTAACGTTAGGGAAAGGTGTCACCAGGCAACAGGCATGGAAAAACCAAACCAGAGCAGAAGGGTGGGTCCCCAGTTCCCAGGGCTGCCTCCTGGAGTCATCTGGAGGATACAGTTATTGCTCCATTCAAGCTTCTCACCGGAGGGTGGGGAGGAGATGTTATTTATTCGTTTGTTTTTATGAGGAACGAACAGGAACAGGAAGATCTCCTCTTAGCAACAGACACCCCACAGGTGCCACCAATAACTTCCCCTAAGTGTGAAGTCTGAGTGGCTGGGCTCCCACCAGCTTTAACCCTGGTAACCTGGTACCCAGGAAGGACAAGCAGAGAGGGGACAGGAAAGGCAGCCTGGAAAAGATAGGGGTGGGGTACAGGAAGGCTTACCCTAAAATTCACTTTCTGGATCACTTGCTGGGGGTCACTCTCCAGGATCACACTACAAGATCAAAGAAAATTGGGGGGCAGGTTGGTGATGTGATCCCCCTCCGACAAGCCACTTTCCGGTTTTTAATATATCCTATAGTGTCTCTCCTCTGGGGAACCTTCCCACAGGTGGTCCTGGAGTCACACGCCTCCCTCCCCCTGGGGGACTCTCAGCTCTGCTCCCTCTGGTCCACCTCCATGATCATCTCTGGGCAAATATTCAGCTGAGGGTCCTGTGAGACGGCACAAGAGTTAAAGGTGCCTGCCACCAAACCTGACAACCTGAGCGTGATCCCCAGAACCCACGTGGTGGAAGGAGCAGCTGTCCTCTGACCTCCACACTGTGGCACACACAGCGATCCAAGATCAAATAAATAGACAAAAATTTAGCCAGGCGGTGGTGGCGCACGCACTCTGTGAGTTCGAGGCCAGCCTGGGTTAAAAGAGCTAGTTCCAGGGCAGGCTGCAAAGCTACAGAGAAACCCTGTCTCGAAAACACAAAACAAACAAACAAACAAACAAAAAATGTAATAATAATAATAATAATACAATTGAAAAAAGGACAGCCCGGTCGAGCTGAGTAGACGCTGTGAGGGGGGGCTAGGTCTTCTCAGGTTTACAACCCAGCCATCAGCACACCACCAAGCAATAGCAGGTAGTTAATACAAACCGACGGCAGAGGGAGGCAGTCTCAGGGCCCCACCTCCCAGAGGTCCCTGCCCTCAAGTTGGGTGGTACAGTACCATGGAAAGAACACAGCCTCTGAAAGATGTCATGAGCATGGTTTTAGATCTTCACCCTTCTAATCCCTTTGGTGTATGTCCTTGGATAAGTTACTAGAATCTCTGAGCCTCTGTTTCCTCCTCTGTAAAAAGGGCAGATGTTTCAAAGACGCTACAATCGCTGCACCTCCAGCATTGAGGCAAGAGGGCAAGGGGTGGGAGGACGCTCGAGAAGTTGCTGCTACCATTTACCCCAGAATCAGACCTCTTTTCTTCCCTGATTATTGTCCCCTCTTCGCGGAATCCTACTAACCAACTTTTCTTATCAGTAAGTCTTATTACTTATTAATTAGTAAGTCTGCCAGCTTACTAATGAGAGGCAATATTTACTGAGGAAAAAGACAAAAAGAATCCTCAAATGAGCAATGGGAGCGATGGGCTCTGTGTGTGACAGCTTCCTTTTAGCCCCATTTTAGAGATGGGGAAAGGAGAGTCAGTGTCACGTGAATCCAGCTGGCATTGGCGGGGACACTCTGGCTGAGGACCTTTCGAAAAGGGACAGATGTCTTTATTCTTCCTCAGCCCTGGAGATCAACCTGGATGTCCCCAAACTCGACCTATACAGCTGCCTGCTGCAGGTGGCTAGCAGGCTACCCCCGCTTTGGCTTGACTTTGGCTAATCATGATAAGGGAAGAAGGTTTGGGGGCCTGGTAGGAATATGTGGGAGAAGGGAGGATGAGTTGGCCAGAGAGCTGACCGGAGTGCTCCCAGCACTGAGTCCACAAAGGTCATTGTGAGTATCAACATCTCTTCTCTCTGTCTCCTCCTCACCCGCCATCTACGATTTCATCCAGCACCAAGAAGGCTCCATCCATGTTCTCCAGCAGCCAGCGTTTCTCCACGTTCTTCCTGTGGGCAGACACAAGCGCCTGAGCCTCCAGGCCCTCCCCAACAAGACCTGGGCAGGAGGATACCGGGCAGTGGGGGCAGAGCCGGTGCCAGGGACTCTGAGCACAGAGCAGGCGGCCATCGTAGGTTGGTTGGTTCAGTGGGTCTCCCTCCACCTTCTTAATGCTGCGACCCTTCCGTACAGTTCCTCATGTTGTGGGGACCCCCAACCATAAAATCGTTTTGTTCCTTGATAACTGTAATTTGCTACTGTTAGGAATCATAACGTAAACATCCAACACTGGACTCCTGTGAGAGGGGTCGCGACCCACACTAGTTCTAGGCTGTGTTCCTGGCCTAAGGACCAGTACTGATGGGGATGCAGGGAAACCGACTCTGAGCTTAAAGTTAGAAATCCTGTTTATAGCGGGCCGTGGTGGTAGACACCTGTAATCCCAGCACACAGGAGACTGAGGAAGGAGGGCCGAGTGGGAGGCCAGTGTGGCTCTGTAACCAGACTTTCCTCTCTCTCTCCCTCTCTCTCCCTCTCTCCCTGTGTTGAACTGCTTTGAGTTCTGTGACCTCAGGTAACTCAGTGTCTTGAGAGCTGATATCTGATCATCCCCTGTGCATGGCTCTGCCTGGGACACCACAGACATCAGGGGCCTTGCAGGAAGCCACTCCAGTTCTAAGACCGAGAGTCCCAGGGAAGACAGCAGGGCGGAAGAGCCTTGCTTCTGGGACAAAGAGAAAGGCCTGGGGGCTGCGGCCCTGGGGTGCAGAGACTCTCACTTACCTTAGGATGTGGCTCAGAGAGTCAAACAGGCAGGCCAGAACAGACATGAGCATCAGCTGAGGAGGAGGAGGGTGTGGGAGGAAGAAGAGAGCTGAAGCTGAGAGGCCCAAAGCAGGCCCCTGAGCTCCCAGTGTGGGCCCCGCAGGAGGGCGGGAGCACTCCCTTGTCAGAGAGGGCTTGGCTGGAGGTTAGCTGCACTTTGACTCAAGGGAGGAATTCCCCTTAGGTTTGAGCTGGGGGACACTGGAGTGCTCCCTTGGAAGACATACTGGGTGTCTCCTTCTCTAAATATGTTTAGGAAGAACTAACAGCTACAGAAGGTGCGATGATCCATTTCTGGTCCCCAGGGGACCTAAGGAGACCCATTCTGGCTGCCCTTCCACCTCCAGATCCTAAAGGGAGGAGAGCAACGGGAGCATCCAGAGCCCACCTCCACCCCAGGACAGACCCTCCTTTGTCACCCAGCATTCTAGATTCACCTCGTTCTCAGAGGAAGAGCCCACCACATACAGGAGGAGGTCAATGCTGCTCTTGTAGACGATGGTCATGCCCCCGAAAAATGCGATCTCACCTAGAAGGAGGAAAGCTTTCAAATTGGCAGACCCCGACCCCAGCCTGGGGCTAGCCTGGTCTCCACTCCCCTTGCCTCTCCTTTTGCTTCCCACTTCCTTTCCCAAGGACCTCTAGACAGACCACCACTACCAGGAGGCCGCTCTGGGTGTCCTTGGTCCCATCCCTCCTGTTGAGTGGTCAACACACCCAGCCTGCAGTGGACCTCCCACCCACTCTCCATCCCATGCAAGGCCCTGGGACCAGGTCAAGTGTGTGTGTGTGTGTGTGTGTGTGTGTGTGTGTAGCGGGGGTCACAGCACAGTTGGTCTCCTCAACCAAGAGGGGGGTGGGGGTGAGAGTGATGGGGAGTAAAGGCCCCGGGATGAAAGGAAGAGAGGACAAAGAGCCTCAGAGGAGAAGGGGCTGTGGGTGTGGAAGGCAGGCAAGGACAGATGTGTTCAGATGGAGAAGATGCCAGACACTGGTGGTCAGTTATCTGGGAGTTCCAGAGGAGGAAGGGCAGGCATTACTTTCAGCGCGGCTGGTCTTGTTGAAGACGTTTTTCTCGAAAACCATCTGCTCCTTCATGGAGGGAAATGTGTCGTCATAATACTGTGAGAAAGAGAAGGAGAACGGCCCATAGCCCTTGCACAGAGCTAGCTCCAGCTGTGAAAGGGGTGTAGCAGGGAGGTTAGGGCTGGCTAAGCTGCACCTCCTTGTCACCTCCCTCCAGGCCCTTTCTGTTTCCAGGCCCCTATAAACAAATTCCACGCAACAAACAAAAAACAAAGTAGAGAAATATTGGGGCTGCCTTTGAAGTCTTTGTTTGATTTTCTTCCTCTCTCCCTTCTCTCCTTCCTCTTTCTCCCCCCTTCCTCTCTCTCTCCTTCCTTCTTCCCTTTCTCCCTTTCTTCCTCTCACCTTCCCCTTCTTTCCTCCAGCAGTGCTGGGGCTGCAAACCAGGACTTCACCCGTGCTAGCAACGGGTCCACCACTGAGCTGCATCCCAGCTTGTTCTCGCTTTCCCAAATCTTTCTTCCCTCCTTCCTTCCTTCCTTCCTTCCTTCCTTCCTTCCTTCCTTCCTTCCTTCCTTCCCTCTCTCCCTTCCTCTCTCCTCCCTCCCTCCTTCCCTCCCTCCTTCCTTCTTTCATTTTCTTGAGGTCTGGCAATGGAACCCAGGACCTTATGCATGCTAGGTAAGTAAATGCGTTTCCACTACCTACATTCTCAGGGCCTGCCTCAGTTATTTTCAAAGCAGAGTCTCATTGTGCCAGCCAGCTGACCTGCTATATGTAGACCAGGCTAGCCTCATTTTCTTTATTTATTTTTAATTATTTTTTTAAACATTTACTTATTATGTATACAATATTCTGTCTGTGTGTCTGCCTGCAGGCCAGAAGAGGGCATCAAATCTCATTTCAGATGGTTGTGAGCCACCATGTGGTTGCCGGGAATTGAACTCACGACCTTTGGAAGAGCAGGCAATGCTCTTAACCACTGAGCCATCTCTCCAGCCCCCCCCCCCTATTTTTTTAGACATGGTTTCTCTGTGCAGCCCTGGCTCTCCTAGAACTGAGTCTGTTGGTCAGGTTGGCCTTGAACTCACAGAGATCTATCTGCCTCTGCCTCCTGAGTGTTGGGATGAAAGGCATGCGCCACCACCACCGGCTTATCCTCAATTTCTTAACATATAACAAGGATAGGATCTTCTAGCAGGAGGCCCCAGAGGCTTTAGCAATGCCAGTCCATCTCTACCCATCTGCTAAAGCAAGGTGTGTTTAGCTCAATTTTCTGAATGTGAATTTTCAGTAGTTAATCCTTCAGCTAAGTTAGCAGATTCTCTGCTTGCTTCTACCAAGGTGAATGTTATAAAGACTAAGTTTCAGTTCCAACAAATGAAAAAGCTTTACTATATTTCATATCTAGTTTAGATGTTCTATCTGGGTGTAGTGGCATATACCTGGAATTCCAGCACCAAGAAAGAAGTAGGAAGATCAGGAGTTCTGGGCCAGCCTTGACTACATAAGACCCTGTCTCAAAAAAAAAAAAAAAAAAGTATGGCTAACCAAATAGTCTTAGCATTTAGGAAGCTGAGGCAGGATCACTGTGACTTCCAGGCTAGCCTGGGCCACACAGTAAATTCCAAGCCATCCTTGGTTATAGTGTGAGTCCCTGTTTCAAAAAACAAAATAGACAAACAAAAATATCCAGGAGTCTAGTTAATTCCAGTGAATTTTCAAGTTTTTGAGTCTAGACTGGTCTACAGAGTGAGTTCCAGGAGAGCCAGGGCTACACAGAGAAACCCTGTCTTGAAAAAACAAAACAAACAAAAAAAGAAAAGAAAGGAAAGAAAAGAAAAACAAACAAACAAAAAAGTTAGGGCAAGATGTTATATGCTTGCCTGTGATCTCAGCACTCAAGAGGCAAAGGAAGAAGCAAGACAAGTTTAAGGACAACCTGGTCCACAACAAAACAAAACAAAATAAAAGGATTAGATTTCTGCACAGTTAATCAGTGGCAAGAATATTATCTATCTCTCATTTATTTATTGGAATTGGTTTGTTTTTGAGACAGGTCTCATTATGTATCCCTGGCTATCCTGGAACTGACTTTGTAGACCAGGCTGGCCTCAAATTCATAGAGATCAGCCTGCCTCTGCCTCCTGAGTGCTGGGATTAAAGGGTGTGTGCCACTGTCTGGCCTTCAGTGGCAGGAGTTTTAGGGCATTTTTCTTTCTAAAGTTTTTTTTTTCCTCTTTTTTAAAACATTTATTTAGTTGAGTGCGAGTGTGTGTGTGTGTGTGTGCATATTTGTGAGGGGGCAGGTATGGAGAAGTCAAAGGACAACCTGATGGAACTTGTTCCGTCCATAGTGAATTCAGGATCCAACTCAAGCTGTAGGCTTGATGACAGACAAGTGTCCTTATTCCCTGAGCCATCTGGCCCACCCTGAGACTTTGCTTCAAATTTAGTTTTAGCTCATCTCACCCAGGCCATGTAGGATGGACGCCAGATAACAGAAGGAGAGTTCCATGAAAGCCTCAACTCCAAGCCCCCGAGTCTGCCTGTCAGTTATGACAGTAACCCTGTGACCTCGGGCAACCTGTTTCGTTTCTCTGCGCTTCATTTCCCGCATCTGTGAAGCCAGAGAGTGGGACGTCAGGGCCTCGCAAATACCACCTAAGTCTAAATACTCATGCTAGACCCTTCGTGTCTACCAAGCTGAAATACAAAAGCACACAGGTCGCTTGTCTCCAGTTCAGGGACGGGGACTCCTAGGTCCCAGCTCATCTCTCCACTGATCCCTTTGATGGAGCTTCTCAAGCTCACCCCAGGGTGCAGCTGGCCAGAGCAAGAACAGCGAGAAGACACGAAACCACGTCAGGAAACACAGTAGAGGCAGAGGGGATGCCCCTCTTCCCCGCCAGCTGTCAGACTGATAAGGCATAGCGTGGACAGAGTGACTTCTAGAGAATCTAGGTTGGGCTGCTCTGCCATCCAGAAAGCAGTTTCTCCTAAAGGAGTTAAATGGGCTGGGTGGGGACCGCTTGTCTTGGACGTGTGGCACTGTCTTCAGGGTTTCTGTGATGAGGGGGTTACCTTGGCCAGCAGCCTTCGCCCATCGTTATCTAGGATGAAGACAGCCTTGATGGTGTAGAGAGAAGGTTCCTGAAACTGACACAGGAAAGGAACCTCTGACTCAAAGTGGACCCGTATCGTGGGCTCTCTGGAGTCAGCGATCCCCCAATCCACAGCTGGTTCCAGCCCAACCCTGTGCCACATGGACCATTTCCGGTGCCCACTCTACTCCCAGGCAGATGTTCCACTGCAGATCCGAGGAGCGGGTGCAGAAAGTCCTACCGGGCCCAAGTTCTGTCATGCACTGACTGCTCCAGAGCCCGAGTCGGAGTGTATCACAGAACCTGGGCCCGGGGAACAGCGGCGCCGAGCGAGCCTCCGTGTGTGCAGCTGACCCCAAGCTCCAGAAGCGCGGCCATCACCCTGGAGCAAGGGAGCCCAACCAGACCACCTCGCCACTCCCACTCTTCCCTCGTCCCGCCAGAATCTCACCCCCAACCCCGTCACCCCAGTCAGTCCCTAGCACTGCTGTGAGTTCCCCCAGAACTTCAGCCCCGCGACACTCCACTCAAGTCAGGCCTCCTCACCCCTCCGTGCGCTCCAGGACAAACTTTTCCTCCCCTCCCCGGGCCCGGGCTCCCTCTCCGGGGCTGGGCAGTGGTGGCACAAAGTTCCCAGCTCGGGAGCCCGAGGCAAGTCGGCTGCCCCCGACTCCAACCCTGCCGCCCGGGGACCCAGCACCCCAAGCTCCGTACCCGCAGTTCTGTGGCTCGGGTGGGCGGCGCTGCGCCCCCGGCTTGGGCGGCCGAGGCCCCCTCCCCCGGGTGCGGACGTGGCCAGGCCTCCGGCCGCTGCATTCCGCTCGCTGCTCGCAATGACAGCGCCGCCCCGCCCCGCGCCCGTCCCCCCGCGGCGCCGCCCCTCCGCCCAGTCCTGCGTGGCTGGCCTCTGTGTGTGTCCCCTCTCTCTGAGCGAGCTTTCTGCTTGACCCCCACTCTGCAGACCCTCCTCTTCCCACCTGGCTTCTTTCTCATTCTTCTCCCTGGAGCCCTTTCTGCGCCTCCAAGTCTCTCAGGTAACCCAGAACCAACTACTATTATTCCCCCTTCTGGCCTCTTTTGGCCCTGGGGCGGTGGGGCCTGTGGCTTTGGTTCATAGAGATCTCCACGTGGCTGCCCTGGGCCAACCCGAATCACAGGTGAGACTTTTTTCAGGACGCCCAGATGCCATTGGGACAAATATTTCAAGTCACCTTTTTGGATCTCAGGACAAAGCTTATTAGAAAGACCAGGTGGCGACCCCCTCCGTGGAGAAGAGTTCTCTTCCTCTCATACTAATTGGAGGAAAAGAGCCATGGGCTGAGGGACACCTCCCCCAGATATTTCAAGACCCAGAGGTGGATAGGGCAGGCAGTATATGCCCATAATCCAGCCTGAGCCTGTGGACAACCTGGCCAGAGTCCACTCACACACAGCGAAGGAGTGAGCGGAGCTTGGCCAAGCACTCAGAAGGCTGATCTGATCCATGTGCCTTTTGCACCGAACACGCCCACTGTATGTCAAAAGCCAAGCCTGGGAAGTAGGTGTTTTCAGACATAGCAGTTGAGAAGAATCAGGCTTTGTGTGACCTTTTCATGCCCATTGGAAAAATAAATCTATCTATTTCTCATCCAGTTTAGACACTTATGTGGGGTCAGAAGACAGCTCACAGAAGTTAGTTCTCTCCTTCTACTTTCTAGGTCCTGGGGCTTGGATTTTGGTTGTTAGTCTTGGTGGCCCCCATGCCTTTACCCACGGAGCCATCTTACTGGCCTGAAAGTTTCTTCTTAAATATCCTCATCAAGGAGGTTGGAGAGGGGCTGGAGAGATGGCTCAGTGGTTGAGGGCATTGCCTGCTCTTCCAAGGGTCCTGAGTTCAGTTCCCAGCAACCACATGGTGGCTCACAACCATCTGTAAGGGGGTCTGGCGCCCTCTTCTGGCTGTCGGGCATACACACAGACAGAATATTGTATACATAATAAATAAATAAATATTTTTTTTTTAAAAAAAAAGGAGGTTGGAGAAATGGTTCAAGAATTAAGAGTATTGGGGGCTGGAGAGATGGCTCAAAGGTTAAGAGCATTGCCTGCTCTTCCAAAGGTCCTGAGTTCAGTTCCCAGCAACCACATGGTGGCTCACA
>NW_026067974.1:8803319-8804403 GCF_014885135.2 Alexandromys fortis | reverse complement strand
GTGTGTGTGTGTGTGTGTGTGTGTGTGTGTGTGTGTAAGCAAGTGGTAAATGACTGGTTTAATTTATTATTTTTGCTTTTAGGGTCTTACAGAACCATTTTCAGCATTGTATCTCAAGTATTCCAAATCACAATTTTATTGATAGCCACAGAAAACAGTAAAATAAGCCGGATGTGATGGCACATTTAATCCCAGTCCTTGAGGGTCAAAGGCAGGTGGATCTCTGCGTTTGAGGCCAGCCTGGACTACAGAGTGAGTTCCAGGACAACCAGGGCTACACAAAGAAACTCTGCCTCTAAAAAACCTAAAAAAAATAATAATAACAGTAAATAAGAGTATAACAATAGCAAATTCCTCATCAGAAGGCTCCTCTGTAGTCACTCTGTCCTATTTGATAGGTCTCTCCTGCGGCAGTCTGGCTCAGCACTCTCTTGCTCTCATTGTGCTTTTCTCAATCTCTAAATATCATTTTTAGCAAGGCCTGTAATCTTAGCACTCCGGAGGTTGGTACAGATAGATTATGAGGCCTGGGCTACGCAGCAAGATCCTGTTTCAAACAAGAGCAAAATGAACAAAACAGGAGATGAGTGAGTAGATAAGATTTGTAGTAATTGGTTTGCAAATGTCCCCCCACCCCCAGCTAGACGACTTTAGAACCAGAACTTGGGAACCAGAGGCAGGTGGACTTCTGTGAGTACAATGCCAGCCTGGTCTACAAAGCAAGTTCCAGGACAGCCAGAGCTGTTATATAGAGAAACCCTGTCTCGAAATAACAAAACAAAACAAAAGAACAACAACGAAAGAACAGTACCAAAAGCTCTTCGGGTCATTTCCTTGCCTCTGTTTGGTACACAGTGCCTGTAAAGGTCTGCTCTGTCCTTTAAGAGACAACACACTGGCCCCGTCTGCAAGCCAAGACAAGCTGATCTTCAGCTTCCAGCCTGAGCCTCTTCCCTTTCCGTGTCTGTCTCTCCAAGAGGCAGCTTCTGTCTCTCCCTTCTCCCCAAGTCTCCCCTTCCTCCCTCTCAGTTTCTCTCTCTCTCTCTCTCTCTCTCTCTCTCTCTCTCTCTCCCTCTCTCTCTTT
>NW_026067974.1:8783837-8803209 GCF_014885135.2 Alexandromys fortis | reverse complement strand
TCTCTCTCTCTCTCTCTCTCTCTCTCTCTCTCTCTCTCTCTCTCTCTCTCTCTCCTCTCATATCTCCCCTTTTCCCTTTTCCCTTCCATAACCCACTAAATAAATATCCAACCTCACTCTGCATGGCATGCTTATCCATATGTCTGTCTCTAGCCCGCTGCGTGGCTCCCTGTGCATGCCCATCTGTCTTGTCTGTCTTTCCTTGTGGGACTGGCTGCCCCTGGCAAGGTGTCTCACCATGCGGCTCCCTGCTTGGGACTTGCTGCCCCTCATGGCCCACTGCAGCCACTCTGGGAACTGGCCGTCCCTGCCTAGGACTGGCTGCTCTCAGGAACCACTGCCTGCTGCAGCCACTCGGGGACTTGCAGCATTTTTACTTGAACCATTACAGTACCCACATTGGGAGGGTCAGTCTTCTAAAGAAGAGACAGAAGAATTGGAGAGATAGGAGCCTGAGAGAGCTAGGCTGGCTCCATGGGGACAATGGGGGAGGAGCCAGGCAGAGTGGGAGTGAGAACTGGGGATTAGGGAAGTCTAGGAAGGACCTCCACAGCCCAGGATCTGCTGCACTTGCCAGCTCCCTCTCTGTGGAGCTAGTCTGTGATCACTAGGATCTCTTTAAGTTCAGAACCTTCAAGTTCAACCTTCTAAGAATTAGACATTAGGTTTGGAGAGATGGCTCAGTGGTTAAGAGCACTGGGGTTTCATCCAGAGGACCAGGGTTCAGTGCCTAGCACCCACACAGCAGCTCCAGTCCCAGGGGATCCAATGCTCTTGTCTTTCTTTTGTGGGCCTTACAAGTATGGTGCACAGCTGGATGCAGTTGAAACACCCCACAGATAAAAAATTTAAATGAGCTGTCTGGGGCTGGGTATTTAGCTCAGTGGTAGAGTGCTTAACTAGCAAGAGCAAGGCCCTGAGTTACAGCCTCAGCTTTAAAAAAAATGGGGGGGGGGAGGCGGGCTGGAGAGATGGCTCAGAGGTTAAGAGCACTGACTGCTCTTCCAGAGGTCCTGAGTTCAATTCCCAGCAACCACATGGTGGCTCACAGCCATCTGTAATGAGATCTGGTGCCCTCTTCTGGCCTGCATGGACAGAATGTTGTATACATAATGAATAAATAAATCTAAAAAAAAAAATGGGATGTTCATTGATGACAGCCCCTTCCAAACCCTCGACAGAGCCCCTGGGATTCTCCCAGATCATGGCCACTATGAGTGGTGGCACAGAGAAGCTACCAAACTAGACTGCTTCATGGGCAGAAAGAAAGAATTATTGGGGATCGAACTGCCAAGACTATCCTGCGAGCCAGGGGAGGGGGAGAGAGAAAAGCAAAATAGCAGAAAATGAGGAGACTTTATTTTTTATTTTTTTTTTAAACTTTATTTTATTTTATTTATTTATTATGTATACAACATTCTGCTTCACACACACCAGAAGAGGGCACCAGATCTCATTATAGATGGTTGTGAGCCATCATGTGGTTGCTGGGAATTGAACTCAGGACCTCTGGAAGAGCAGTGCTCTTAACCTCTGAGCCATCTCTCCAGCCCGAGACTTTATTTGACAGTCGGCAGGTTGGGCATCTGAGCTGCTACAAGCTGTCTGACTGACCAGGAACCAGGTACCCTTGGCAGAGGTGTTTGACCTCTGGGGGAAGGTTAAGGGAAGTTCCGAGTGAACAGAAACCTCATTTAAGCCTTCTACTCTTCTAGTGAACAGAAACCTTTAGGCTCGTTCACCCAATAACCGTCACTCCGCTCACTGAGTCAGAGTCCTTCCAGTTAGGACAGTGTTACCAGCATTGCCATTTGAGAGGAGGGGGACTTTGGACCTGACAGTTACACCTTTAGTGGGCTTCCAAGGAAGCAGGCAGGCTTTCAGGTGGAGACGCTGGGCAGTACCATCCACCCCAAGGGCATTCTGCAGTTCATAATCAGCTCTGGGAAGGCACCAAGGTGCAGCAACAGACAGCTAGCTTGGTAGTCTGCCCAGAGTGAAGAAGCCATGGCTGGGCTTAAAGTCAGTCAGTTAAGTCAGTAAAGGGTTTGCCTCAGAAGCCTCGGGATCTGAGTTCAGTCCTCAGGGCCCATCTAAAAATGCCGAGCATGGGCCACGCTTGGGTGACAGACACCTGAGGGTCTCTAGGGTTTGATGGCCAACCGCTCTAGTCTAGTTGGGAGCTCCAGGCTAGCATGAGACCCCAGGATCATAGCAGTTGGGCAGCATTCTTGAAGATGACACCCCACACATGTGCACCTGCACACATGTGAACAAGTACACACTTGCCTCACAAAATGCAAAGCGGGGAGCTAGGTGTAGGGGTGCAGGCCTGTGGTCTTAGCTTCTCATGTGGATTCAGGCAGGAGGATTGCACCTTTGAGTACAATCTGGGACACATAGTGAGATTCTGTCTCAAATGACAAGACAAGGGCCAGGTTTGGTGGCACACACCTTTGATCCTAGCGTTTGGGAGGTAGAGATAGGAAGATCTCTGTGAGTTTGAGGCCTGGCTTACATAAGGAGTTCCAGGACAGCCAGAACTACATAGAGAGACTCTGGCTCAACAAACAAACACAAAACAACAACAATGAAATAATAATAAAATAAAAACAAGAGTTGAAGAGACGGTTCACTAGCTCACTGGTTAAGAGTGCCTGCCTCAAAGGGTGGGGGGGGGGTGCACGCCTTTAGTCCCAGCACTCAGGAGGCAGGGGCAGGCAGATCTCTGTGAGTTTGAGGCCAGCCTGGTCTACAGAATGAGTAGACCAACGATACACAGAGAAACCCTGTCTCGTAAAACCAAAAACCAAACCAAAAAAAAAAAAAAAAATTTAAAAAAACAAAACAACATGTTGTCTTTGGGGTTTTCCCCTCTGCTTCCTCCAGGATTGTACGATTGTGTGATTTTCGGGGGTCTATACCTCTCTAATTCAGAGTGCAGGCCTCAGCTGCACTCGAGTCTGCTCTCTTTCTTTTGGAGCCCCAGGAGCCGGGCATTTCCAGCGGAGTTCTCCTGTGGGCCTTGGTATTTCTTGGAGAGGAGATGGTTTTATTTCCTCTGACTCAGCCTCCTGCTGCTGCCATGCCTGTGTCCTGGGCTCTCAGCATCTGTTCCTGTGACGGAGGAAAGGGCTCTTTCAGGCACCAGCCTCAGTCCTTTCTGCTAAGATGTCAGGAGGGGGAGGTGTGTGTGTTCCAGAATGTGAGCCGTGCCTGTGTGCACTGGACAGAAAAGGAGAGCGTCCCTGTTCTGTCTGCAAGACGGGCTTCAGCAGGCCATTCTGGGGGGAGCTCTCATTTCTCCAGAGCCTTTGGTTTCTCTGAGACAAAGCTGCAGAGTGGGCGGAGAGGTGGAGAGAGAGAGAGATAGAGATAGATAGATAGATAGATAGAGAGAGAGAGAGAGAGAGAGAGAGAGAGAGAGAGAGAGAGAGAGAGCTGGCCAAGAAAGGAAGCCTGGCATGGTGGTGCGTGTCTATAGTCTCAGTGCCTGGGAGGCAGAAGCAGGAAGGGAGGAGTTAAAGTCACCTTGATTACTTAGCAAGCTTGAGACCAGCCTCATCTACGACATTGCCTTAAATAAATCAATAAATCAATAAACCTTATGCTCAGCTTACCCCATGTGTTGAATGGCTTTACATACTCATTCTGACTCTTTTTCTCTTTGTTTTGAGACAGCGTCTTGCTATGTAACCTTGGCTGGCCTGGAACTCACTATACAGGTCCGTCTAGCCTTGAACTCATAGCAATTCTCCTGCATCAACCTCCCAAATGCTAGGATGAAAGGTGTGCACCCCCATGCCTCACTGGGATCTGAGTTTTAAGATTTGTGACTATGTACACTGTTGTCTTCATTTACTTAAGGCTAGTCCAATGGGTGAGTGACAAACCTGGGATTTTTAAACCCGCTACATCCAAAACGCCCACTCTCCCCACCTCACAATGCACCTGTCTGATTGTGACATGTCACACTGAGACCTACACAAAGAACATTACCCAATTCTATTTGGGGCGATTCTGGGAGACCCATGGGACGGTTGAACTCAGCTTCAAAAAATGTTAGGCAGAGACATGAATGAACAATGAGGTGCATTCATTGTAGAAGTCAAGAAGAGTGTACGCCCTAGGCTGGGATGATGACTCCAGCCTGGGCCTTAGCTCTGCTGTTGTGTTCGTCCTACCTGGATGCTCGCTCCAAGCTAGCGACCTATTCTCTACTCTGTCCACATACAAGGACCACCTTACCATGAAGTTTTCACAAAATGTTGACGGGGTGTGGGTCTGGTCGGGTTGGGGTGGGACTGGGTCGCTGTTCTTTTCCGGAAGTTCCCTAGGTGGGTCTCGCTGGCAGCTGAGGTTGAGAAGCTTTATGATAATGAGGTACAGGGAGAGGCTGGCAGCAAGCAGAGGAGGTGTGCCTCTTCGGATGGGTTTATGGGAACACACTTTCCAAGGCTGATTACCACCCAAGAAAAGAGACCAGATGTCTGCAGTAACTGGAAAATCAATTGATTTCCTTTGCAAGACATGTTAACATTAATATCGACAGGCTATAACCCTAGAAGCTCTCAGGAGGGCTGTAGGAAAGCAATCTCGGGCAGTCATCCGGTCCATTCCTCTGGATTACCTAGTGTTTGGAGAGGGGGAGACACTTCTATAGACGGATTTGTTTTCTCAAGGCGGGTCTTATGTGTCCCAGGGTAGCCTCAGATTCTCCTCACTCTTGCTATGTAAGGAGGCTGGCCTTGAAGTCTCGATCTAACTCCACCTCCAGAATGATAGGGTTAGAAAACATACACCACCACCTCTGACTGTTTTTTGGTTTTGTTTCTTTTCAAGGCAGGGTTTCTCTGTGTAGCTCTGGCTGTCTTAGAACTTGCTCTGTAGAGCAGGCTGGCCCCGAACTCAGAGATTCGTCTGTGTCTGCTTTTCAAGTGCTGGAATTAAAGGTGCGTGCCACCACTGCCTAGCATGTATGTATGTATGTACATATGTATGTATGTAATACAAAGTCTCATCATGTAGCCCAGGCTTGTCCCCAGCTCTCTAGGGCTTAGAATTGTAGGCATCCATGACTATATACAGCTAAACAATTTTGTTTTGAGACACAGTCTCACCAGGCAGCCCTGGTTGGCTTGGAATTCAAAGAGATCTACTTGCTTCTGTCTCCAAGTGCTGGGATCTGCCTCCAAGGGCATGCCATACCCAGCCAGCCAAATATTCTTAAAGAAAAGAAGATAATGGACAACCGGAAAGGCAGCATTAGGGGACAAAGCAATTTTTATTATTCCTAGTGTGAGGTCCATTAACTTTGCCCTCTCACAGTCCCTTCTCTGGGGGTTTCCTGGTTACCTTGTCCTTCAGGGATGACTAGAGGACAGAAGGGCCTGCAGAAGCAGCCTTTCCCACTAGAAAGGGGCACAGTTAACATGCATCCCCGGGAGAAGTGGGCATGTCAGCATGTGCCTTCTAGTTAGCTGGCCCTTTTAAAACTTTTATTTATTTTGCTGCGTATGTGTGTCCACAGTTGTGCACACATGTCACAGCAGGCATGTGGAGGTCAGAGGACAACTTTGTGGAGTCAGTGCTCTCCTTCCTCCATGTCAATCCCAGGGACCCGACTCAGATGATCAGGTTTGGCAAGTGTCTTCACCTGGTAAGCCATTCTGATAGCTCCATAGCTACCTCTTCTATGGTTCTAAATCCCTGGGCATTGTTGCCAGCTCTTAGCCTTGCTTCCCACAGCTTTTCTCTGTTATTGTGGCCTGCAGTTGTCAGGCAAGGCCCGGCTTTCCTGATGCCCATCAGCCCCTCCCCGAGGGAGCAAGGCATGCGCTCACTTTTTCCAGCTGTCTTCTCTGCCTCATTTAATGGATATACCCGGACTGATGACGCATCAGCATGGGATCTTTCTTTTGCTTCTTGGGTAATTGTCCTATTAACAGCTGTCCCAGGCAAAGAGGCGGGGGAGGTGGTGCAGGGAGAGGAGCGGGTGCTTTCCTGGGGGAAGAACAGACTCTGGAGTTTACAAGGTTAATCGGCAGGTTCTGGGAAGGAGCCGGTGCACCTGCTCAGACTTGATCTGGAACTCTAGACAGAGTGGAGACTGGCTTTTGGTCTGCACTCCCAACTCCTGTATATTAAATATCCCTCGTGCCTGCACCCTGCCAGGCCTAGGCTGCCTGCTATTACAACTGAGGCTGTCTGTGTGTGTGGTGAATCTCAGCAAATTTCAAACTTTCCTTTCTCCCCCTCTTCCTTCCTTTGCTACTGAGGTAATGTATGTGAAAAGCCTAAAGTATGCAGCAAAGCCTGCCCCAGCCATAACATCTAACACAGTTGCCTAGCTATGGAGATCCTGAGTTCAGTCCCTGGTGCCTCAATGCTGTAACCTAGAATTTGACACTGTTCATTCCTATGATTTTTTTTGTTTTTATTGTTTTTGTTGTTGTTTTGTTTTTTGAGACAGTGTGTGAAACTGAGCTGTCCTGGAACTCACTCTGTAGACCAGACTGCTTCTGAACTCACAGAGATCCATCTACTTCTGCCTCCTGAGTTCTGGGATTAAAGGTGTGTGACACCACCGCAGGCCAAATCTCTTTCTTAATGTAGTATTTTTATTTATTCTTTGAGGTTTTCATATATATTGTGCTGGCTAGTTTTATGTCAGTCTGACATAACAAGCTAGAGTCCTCAGAGAAGGGAATCAGATATTGAGAAACATACTCCATAAAATCAGCCTGTAGGCAAGCTTGTAGGGCATCTTCTTTATTGTTGATTGCTATGGGAGGGGCCAGCCCATTGTGGGTGGGGCCACCCCTGGCCTGGTGGTCCGGGGTTCTATAAGAAAGCAGGCTGACAAATCAAGGGGAGCAAGTCAGTAAGCACTCCTCCATGTCCCCTGCCTTTATCAGCTCCTGTTCCATATCACCTTTCATCACTAAAGGAACTCAAAACAGAAACAGGAGCTGTTTTACTATTCTCTGCCTCCCTGTCAGAATTCCAGGTTGAGCATCCCAAGCCAAAAACAAGGGAGGACACAAGCATGCTTGGCAGGGAAGGCACCTCAGCTTTCACAGCCCCCTTCTCAGTGAACTAAAACGGCACATGACAACTGGAGCACACTTGACATAAACATGCGTGGGTCTGAAGTGGGGTGGATCTCAGCTTTCACAGCCCCCTTCTCAGTGAACTCAAACAGCACATGACAGCTCACCAGTGTATGGACATTACAATGTCATTTTATACTTCACTCTCCTAAGAGGATTGTCACTTCCTGTTCTTCCTCCTTGGTATTGTGAGACAAAATAAGTTCCCTCTATATAGAACCATTGGTCTTCAGGTCAGTCTATCAAACACTGGGATTAGAGGTGTAGGCTACTGTGCTTGGCTCCAGTTTTTCCTCTAAAAAATATTTACTTAAGAATATACTTACCTTTTTTTTTAATTTTTGAGATTATCATCACACCATTTCTCCCTTCCCTTTCCTTCCTCCAAACCCTCCCATGTTGGGAGCTATAGATCCCTGATCCCTTGATTTTCTTTGCCTGCCTCAGACCCTTTGCCTGCTGGAGTGAACTGAGCAAAACAACTTGTTTTCCTCTGCTCTGAGCACGAGAGAGACCCTGATGGCAGGCTGATGGGTCTGCAGCTGAAAGATCCCAAGAGCTGGGGTGTGGCCAGGGCCCTTTATAAGCTTCCCCTGAGCACAATAAACTTGGCATTCTTGTATCAAGAGCGACCCACGTCTCCGTCTCTCTCTGTGTGTATCTCTGGGTTTTTGGGTCTCTCAGCCCAGTTCCTGGCTTGCATACCGACCTATAGCAGCACTGGAGCTACAGGCATAGTATAGGCGTAGTACCATATAGCACGTAGTACAGATGCCAGATTTTAACCGGACCATTTCGGAGACTAACAGTGGAGGTCTTCAGCGAGATCGGGAACTAAGGGAGTGCTGAGAGATTGCTCATAATTATATAGAAAAGGGGCATTCCTGGCACTCTTGTCTCAAGGATGTCTTCGTGGCCCCGTTTGTCTGCCTGTCCCTGTCTGTGTGCATGTGATTCTAAATTTTCATTCTAGTTCCCATAGCACTTAGCGAGTAGAGCGCAGGAATGGAACTGGTGGAGTTTTACAAGTGGAGGCCCTCAGGGAGATCGCCCTCTGGAATGGTGAGGGTGGATTAAAGATGGGTATGTGTTTTATGTGTGTTTGGGTAAGTCTTTAAAGAGACAGAGCATAGACAGTCTGATTATAAGCCACAAAAGTATCGAGTGTGTACAGATGTATGTTACTGTGTTGTCTCTTGTGTTTTTGACTGGAAAAAGACATTTGACTCTGGGAATTGCTAAGAGAGGTATCTTGACTTTAAAATATGGGGTCTAAGGATTTGATGCTTTGGAAAAGAGGTTCTGCTTTTATCTCCAGAGGATGAGAACCTGTGGATTCATTCCAGGCTAACGTGGTTTGATTCACCGAGACCCCCTGAAGTATTGTTGTGAACACTCCAAAGATACAGTGCTCCAAACAGCAGGAAGTCGTGTACAGAGAAACGACACCCAAATTTCCTAAATAATTGTTTACTAGAACTCGGGCCCCTTCTGTGATTCCCAAGCTCGGGCCACTTCCCAGAGTCCCTGAGAGTGGCAGCAGTGCCAGGAGCCACAGTGGGGAGTGAGGCTTGTCGGCAACCGCAGCAACAAGTGCTGGAGCCGAGGCTGGCTAGTCACCCAGACTTTGCTGGGGTTGCCTGTTCACGGCATGAGAAGGCTGCAGTTCCTGGCTATGTGTACCACTGGTGCGAGTGGCAAGGATGCTTCCCAGCAGCGTCGCTCTGGCCCAATTCGTGCCTGGCCTGGCTGAGAGGGATCTCTGCCTGCCGCTGTAATGGCTGCTCCGGAATCCATCATCCAGGTGGCAGCAGGCAGCGGGTCCTGAGACCACAGCACAGTTCCCCAAGGGGTGGCAGGCCGTGGGCAGCAGGTCCTGATACCAAGGCAAGCCATGAAGGCAGCCAGGTCCCAGGCAGGAAGCCATGTGGAGGATGAGAGACGGAGATGGATAGGCACATCATACAGAATGAAGTTGGATATTTATTTAGTGGGTTATGGAAGGGAAGAGGAGAAGGGGGAAGAGCAGAGAGGAGGGGAAGGGGAGAAGTGGTGGGGAGAAGGGAGAGATAGAAGCTGCCTCAGAGACACACACATACACACACACACACACACACACACACACACACACACACACACACACACACACACGGAAAGGATGGGACTCAGGCTGGAAGCTGAAGATTAGCTTGCCAAGGAGGACAGGGCAAGGAGTGGGTGTGGCTTGTCTCTTAAAGGGACAGGACAGACCATTACAGTACTTTCAAAATGCTTCTATTTTAGCAGGAGCTCCGAATTACAGACTCCACCTGCTTGGTTTTCTTTTCGCTGTCACTTTTCTGTTTTTGTCTATTGAGTTCGAACCCCAGTACCTCTTGCATGCTAGGTGAGTACTCATGGTAGGTAGGTAAGGACTCTATGACCAAGTATCCCCACACTTTTTTTTTTATTTGTATTTCACATCTAATTCCATGCACTTTATTTTTATTTTTTGAGATAGGGTCTCTATGTAGGCCTGGCTGTTCTGAAACTCTACCTTGAATTCACAGAGATTTGCCTCCCATGAGTACCGGGATTACAGGCATGGGCCACTACACCTGGCTGCTGTGATGTTTTCAAGACCAACAGTTAATACACAAATTTCTAGTCCCACAGAGTTTATATTCTAGTTACTTATTGGGACACACTAAAAATGATGACTAAATAAAAGTCTTTGAAAGTGTAAACTAGGTCAAAATAATTTAATTTTAAAAATCAGATAGTAGTCTAGTAATTTTGCAAGAAAAGATGCTCGTGCATATTCCTGAGCCTCTCCAAATTCAGGTTAACTTTTCCTTTTCGTGGACAGCGGGATTTATCTGGTGTGTTGTCAGGTTGGCCTTGTCCTTAATTGCACAAGGACAATGAACAATGAACTGTCAACTAGATTATGGCCTGGCCTCTGAAGAGGAGACAAGAACTCAGTTGACTTCTCACCTCTGCCCCACAGCTGGGAGCAACACAGTACAAACTCCAACCCAGTGATTTCCTAAATGCGGTCTATGGACCAGTTGCACTAGAATTACTCAAGAGGGCAGGTTATCAGGTCCTTACCCCATGGCTACTGAACAAGAATCTCTCAGAGGCTTTGGAATTTGGAACCTAACAAATGTTGAGAGCATACTAAATTTGAGACTCACAAAAAATGGTTTCGTTGTATTGGTGTATGGGATTGGCGCACTCTGGCAACTCAGGAACGTTCCTGAAAAGCAAAAACTTAAGCTGTGTGTGAGAGGTTAGAGGAGGGGGAAGGGCTTCTCGCGATATTCCTTCGATGACAAAAATGGTCACTATGTCCCATCTCTCACATACCAGCATCCCACTATGGTCACGACAATCTGTCTGCCCGGCAGTTTCAGCCACTTGGCTGTTGCCTGGGCTACAAAATACCACCCTTCCTGCCCGACCCAGGTTACTACACCAGGCCCTAAGACAGAGAGGGGGTTCCGGTTCCCATTGCCAGTACCCAAGATGGCGACACGAACGTCGGCACCATGGGAGCCACATGCTCCGTGCTTCGCTTCGGCTTCCTTAGGTCTCACTGGATTTTTGCAAGTCACTGTGGGAACCCTGGAGGACGCAATTCCAGGCTCCGACGGCAACACTCCGTTCTCTGCCTGAAAACACCTTATTCCTAGACACAGAATGCACGAGAAGCACCTAACACAACACCGCCCACCTGCGACGCAAGGCGGAGGGGCGCAGAATTTCGGACACCAGGGCCTGCGCCTATTCATTGGCGGGTCCATACCGCGGGGCGGGCCTGCACACTCATTGGTCAGCTCTCACGTCAGTCACGGGAAAACGCGGAGGCGCGCTCGGCTATTGGGTTCGCTTTGCTGTCAATCAAAGCGACATCCGGTGACGGCGGGAATTCCGGCCAGCTGATTGGAGCAACTGTTTCTGGGGTGGCCGTGAAGGGCGGGTTTCCGAGCGCAGTGGAAGGAGGGGGCGGGGAGGGAAGCCGAGGCTGGGCGCTCCAGGCCGGCCGGAGGTGGCGGCGGTGGCGAGGCCGGGACTCGGGCTGAGGGCCTGCTGTGGCGGCAGCGGCGGACTGCGACCTCAGCAGTGGGTACCCGACACATTCCCTCTCCTGACGGGAGAGCCGCGGCGCAACAGGAGCGAAGCTTGTGGGATGAGGGGCGGCGAGACGTGGTTGAGGGGCGGGAGGCAGGACGCGGAAGGCCGCGCGGAGTCCTAGTCCCACTCGGGGCCCGGACACGGCAGGAAAGAAACGCGGGGCCGAGCAGAAAGCGTGTTCCTGGGTGGGCTGGGCCGAGCGGGGCCGAGGGCATGGGAGGGCGTGGCGAGGCCGGAATGGAGAGTGGGGTGGGGCCTCGGCTTGGAGGGCGGGGTGAGGCTGGCTTTTAAGGGTGGGTCAGGGCCAGGAAAGTAGCACTTGTCGCTTGGAGTCCCAGAAATCTCGAAGCCGAGGCGCCGACCGTGGGCATGGCAGCTTGGTCCCAGCCAGACTCGGGTATGGAGCAGGGTGCGACCGGGCTCGAGCCAGGGCGCTCTCTGGCCTTCTTGGCTTTGAGGAACTTTGCCCGCTCTCTCAAACTTAATTGGCACTTGGCGAAGTTTTGGTAATAAATTGCGTGAGGACGGGCGGGTATCGAAAGCAGGAATGTTTACTCAACCGAACGAGGGTGTTCGTGGGTGTGTGTGCGTGCGTGCGTGTGTGTGAGTGTGTGCCTCGTACGTGTAGATCCCACTTCACCTCTGGAGTGAGGTTGAGAGTGGGCTACAACCGACGAGTCGCTTTATGAGATTAATAGAAGCTCAAAAGTAGAAACCAGGAACGGAAAGGCAAATTTACCTTCTCCCCACTTGGCAACTGAGATTGAGAACTTGGCCATATCCTTCTGCTTTGGCTCAGAAGGTCATGCGAATAAAGATAAAACCCCGTGAACTGAGGTTCCGGACGGAGCAGGGGCCTACTTCTAGAGGCTCTGCGCTCCTGTACCCTTTCTCCCCTTTTATTTTGCCATACCGGGGATTGAACCGAGGGCCTCTAAGGAGACGCCAGTGATCAGTAACCGTGCCCTTTAAACTTTTTTCTCTTTTACTATTGAACTGGTCTTATTATTTTGTCCAGGCTGGTCCTACATTTCTGATCTTCATGCTTCAGCTTTCTGTATGGCCTCTGCTTTGTGGCTCTACTTTTTTTTTTTTTTTAACGCAAAAATGATAGGAAAGGGAAATTAGCTTTCAAAGTTGAAAAAAACAAAAAAGGCATTTTTTCTTCGTGTGAAACATTCCCGTCTACTTGTCACACGTTTCCCAATAATCTTTCCTTCCTCTTTAAGTTGGAAGAAACAATGACATGGGAAACCAACTTTTTTTTTTAAGCTAGGAAATGGTCTTCTTGTGCTAAAATTAGAAACTGGGTAATGTGTTCTATTAAGAGTGTTGGTAAATGTGAGATATTTTGAATGCCCTGTGCAGTGTCTGCTTCTTCAAAGAAAGCTACTTTTAAGAAATACAATAAATCTAGCAATTAGTAACTTGAGAGTGCCTTTCCTTCCTTTCATGGTTGGTACAACAGGTTTGGTTTGGTTTTTCCTTGTGAAAGTAGCCTTGTAATGTGTTCCCTGCCTTCTCTCTGCGGGTTTCTACCCTGATTCTGATGTAAAGAGTGTGCAATCTTACCTTGTTGCTCTCGTGATTCCCACTTCAGGTTTCTCTGGAAACCCCCCTGGTAAGTGCAGAGGAGGCGGGACACTCTGACCCAAAGACAAAGACCTGTAGCTCCAGCCAAAGAAAATAAAGCCTAGGAAGGAGAAGGAAGGAGAGAAAGCAAGAAGCAAGAACTCGGTGGGTCAGCTGCTCCCACGGACAGCCCGCAGTGGGATCTACAGAGGACACTGACGTGAGGCGGTCTGACTGGATGTGGACTGAAGACAGGAAACTGAGAGGGCCTTGAGGGCCTGGACTGGGTTAGCAACAGCTGAACTTTGAGAGGTGAGGTGTCAAGAAGGGAAGAGTGAATGTGGTCTGGAGTGTGGCTTTTGATCCACAGGGTGTCTTTTCCTCTGGGGCCATCAGGGAGCTCAGCCCCTGTGGTGTGCCAGGGTGGGGTACAGGGTCTTGCACTGAGGAGGGTAACCTGCCGGCTGGAGTGGCAGAGCAGTGGCCTTGATTTGTCTGGTTGAAGATTTAAAAACAAAAAGGTATAAACATTCTGGTCCTTCAGCAATGCTTTCTCTGAAGAAATACTTAACGGAAGGACTTCTCCAGTTCACCATTCTGCTGAGTCTGATTGGGGTTCGGGTGGACGTGGATACTTACCTGACCTCACAACTCCCCCCACTCCGGGAGATCATCCTGGGGCCCAGCTCTGCCTATACCCAGACCCAGTTCCACAACCTGAGGAATACCTTGGATGGCTATGGTATCCACCCCAAGAGCATAGACCTGGACAATTACTTCACTGCCCGGCGACTCCTCAGTCAGGTGAGGGCCCTGGATAGGTTCCAGGTGCCCACCACTGAGGTAAATGCTTGGCTGGTCCACCGGGATCCGGAGGGCTCTGTCTCTGGCAGCCAGCCCAACTCAGGCCTCGCCCTTGAGAGTTCCAGTGGCCTTCAAGACGTGACAGGCCCAGACAACGGGGTGAGAGAAAGCGAAACGGAGCAGGGATTCAGTGACAACTTGGAGGATTTGGGGGCTGTGGCCCCTCCTGTTGGTGGAGACCTAACCAAAGAGGTTAGTGGTCCTGTGGTTGTGGTGGGCTTGGGTGTTGGGGAGGTGTGGGCTAGTTCTGAAGGCTTGTTGGCTTCCCTTTAAGTCCTTTAAAGGAACCAAATAGATTGGGGTCAGGGGTTTGAACCTCTGGCACTGCTTGCATAGGATTGGGCTGAATTGATGGGAACTGGGAGGAGCATTTCATATTTTGAACCATTGACCCACCTCTGAGTGTATTTGTCAGGGTAGGGTGGTTCCTAGAACATGCCAGGATTTTTACTGCTTAGATTTCAGTATGACTGTTGGAGGCTTTGTGTGGGGGGTGGGGAGCCGTGCTATGACGGGGTTTGATTGAGTGTATATTGTTTCTACACGTATTGTGTGGCCTCTCTTGCCTTGTAAAGAACACGGATGCTGTACCTTGAAGTTCTCCATTGCGTTTAGGCCTGTTGTTGTAAACTCCCTTTAGTTCTCCTGGGCTTGAGCCAAGAGGTAGACTTGGATAGTTATTCTTGGCCAGGAGAGGCCAAGGCTCCCATTTTTTGCTGAAGGCCTGCTGTGGGGAGTAGAGCAGAAAGGGCTGGAAGCTAGAGGAGCTGTGCTCTTCTCAGATCAGCTTGTTCCTCCTGGGTGGAAAAGGGTGCAGTTCCTTTCCTTCAGTGATACACATGGCTGCTGCTGCCCCTGTCTGACCTAGGTAGTGAAACAACTTTGGCTTGCCACAAGCTCTAGGAGCTCAAAAAAGACCCACTGCTCTATGGTCCTGGGTTGATTGATGTGAGAGGCTAGCTGGCTGCAGAGCTTGACTTCTCTGCCCGTCATCTCAGACCACATTTTGTCTCCCTTCTTGCATTAAGCCAATTCATTATCTTTTTGGTGACCAATCAGGTTCTCATTTAGGTTTTTTTTTTTTTTTTTTTTTGTTATAGCTGTGGGGAGGGAGATGCTACTGACACCTGATAGGCAGGGCCAGGGGTGCTGCTGCTGCCACTCTTAAATAGCACAGGGTGGCCTCAGACTATGTAGTTAAGGAGATTGGGAAAGCCACTGAGATTAGTTAGCTCTTAACGGATCTGTGTGAGAAAGGCTGGCATTGTCTGATCTTGGAGGTCAGGAACATTTTCTGCCCACCAGGACCTTTTGTCTGACATCCTTTCAAGTTTACGTTTTTGAAATGGTCTGGCTGGCTTGGATCTTGCTGTATAGACCAGAGAAGCCTTGAATTCATGACCTTCTCCTGCCTTTACCTCTGCCTCTCAAATGCTGGGATTGTAGGTCTGCCCCAGGTGGGGAACATCTTAGATTCTCGCACTGTCACTTGGAACTTAACCTTTTTCTGCCTCTTCTTACCCTGTCTTTCAAACGGGTTTCTGAAGTTCAGTGACCTAATGAAACCCTGTTTCTGCCCCATGTGGCATGGGACGGGTCTTCTCCTGAGAACCAACCCTACAGGATTTAGTCCTTCAGGGAGTTTTTTTGAGGGGGGTATAGAATGTTTTGGGTGTGACTGGGTGTGTTGGGGCAGAATGGCACGGAGTTTGGTATCTGCCTTCCTGTTCTTAGCCGTTAAGAAAGTTGTTTTCCTTGACCCTAGGCCTTTACCACTCCCTTTGGGAAGTTGGGTGGGTCATGCTTGTGGGACCCAGGCTTGGGAGGAGGGAAGGGAGGCTTATGATGTGCCTAGAACAACATTTCCTCAGTAACTCAGGGATAAAAATACCCAGGTCCAGAGCATGTGACAGGCACTGCTGGAGCTGGTATTATCGCTGGGGTGGCAGTGCTCCCTGCTGCCAGGCCTGTTCGATGGACAGCCATAGCTTAGGTCCTTGTCAGGGATAGGATTCCCCTCCAGGTTGGCATCCTGCCCAGAGAAGGGGTGGCCTGTTTACAGCTCTTCCCAGGCAAGAAGCAGGCTGTAACCAAGGGAGGACACACTGTCTCTCTGGCCTGACCTTAGGCTCTGGGGAAGTAGTATGAGGCGAAAGCTGTTGCCCCCGAGAAAGCAATCCAGGAGGCAGAATTGTGATTTCAAGTCCCAGTTCTGCCAGGTTTTACCTCCTCCCCTGCTAGGAGAGATACTAGTCAGGTTTGGACACCAAATGCTTGCTTTCTTTTCTTTCTTTTTTTTTTTTTTTTTTTTTTTTTTTTTGCCTTCTTGAGCTCCCCACCCGCACCCCAAGTTGTTCTTTAAAAAAGCTAACATGAAAGGAGGTAACTGGCATATTTGGGGCCTGGATGGTGCCCAACACCTGTCTCTCTAAGGTGAGGATTCAGAATTGTGTGTCTCTCACCTTTTGTTAGAGGCTAGGCCTGGCCTGTACTGACATGTCGCATGTGTGTAATAATGGCTTTCCCTTTCCTCCAGTCTGGTCTTCTGGCCTGTTTCAGGGTGACAAAGCTCCTGGACCTTTTTTTCTTTTGGCTTGGGAGCACTGGGTTCCTGCCCAGCCTGGCTTGTGATCCCTTGCCTTGAGGACAGGCCACAACCTTCTTAAGGAATGGGAAAACTCCTTCCACTTACCAGCAAAGAATTTAGTTTCTGGAGGAGTGTCTGCCCAGTCACAGGAGTGGGCTGGGAGAGCAAGATGCGACAGGAGGGAGGGAGAAGAGTGGCACCCCCCCCCCCCGGACTCTCACTGCACCACCCCAGCTGATTGACTGGGCTGGGTGGGGCTGCCCGCCCCTGGGTGCATCTCCTCAAGGAGACGGAGGCGGCCCAGGGATGGGCCGGTTCTTTGCGGCAGCTTCTCCAGCTGCCCTGGTGCAGAGATTGGCTCCCTTCTGCAGCTAGGTAACAGGCGGTGGGAGGGGATTGGCTCCTTCCGCATCTCCAGCGGAGACTTGGGGGAGGAGATTGGCTCCCGGCGCAGCCTAGGTAACGACAGTGGGAGGAGATTGGCTCTTTCCGCAGCCCCAGCTGCTGACCTGGGGGAGGGGATTGGCTCTCTGCAGCCTCAGCAGTGACCTGCGGGGTGGGAGGGGGAGGGGATTGGCTCCTTGCGGCAGCCTAGGTAACAAGTTTGGGGGGCGTGGGGAGGGGGAAAGGGAGGAGCGGGAGGACAGGCCCAGGAGGTAGCTCGCTTTCCTCTGCAGCGTGAGCACGGAGCATGGGGTGGGAGTCCCGACTCACTGCAGCCTCTGCGGTGAGCTCAGGGTGGGGGCTGCTGGGCGCTTGAGTGGAACTGGGGTTGTGAGGTGGGAGGGGGCTGCTCCAGGATGGAGGAAGGGGGCTGGGCTGGGCCGCCCAGGCAGCAGCACGGGCGGGGCACCTTCCTCGGGCCCCTCGGAGCTACCAAGGGGCCACCCTTCCAGCCTGGTGTGCTTCCTGCAAGCCACGAGCTCCTTGCAGCCCCCTGCCCGGCTTACCGGCACCGGCTGCCCTGGGGCTCCTCTCGCAGACCATGACCCGCCTGGACCGCAGCTCTCACAGTGGTGGGGGCCATGCCAAAGACAGGCCCCTTAACTCTTGGCTGGCTGGTCACCGGGTGGCCCAGCCCCCCTCTGCTTCTGGGTCCAGGGCTTCTGTTCAGGTTGGTGTATGGTGGGAGATTCAAGGGAGAGATCCATGTGGGAGGTCTTAGGATGGGGTAGGTGGTGGTTAGAAAGTACAGTTCCTGCCTGGGGGTCCGGAGGTGGGTCTGGTCTAAAGATACTTTTCAGTGGAAACCGTGTGCTTTTGCATCTCTGAATGGAAGGTGACACTTGAGGGTCTCTTCAGGCTTGTTGGGAGGACTCCTAAAGGGAGGGGTATATATAGGAAATCCAAATGGCTCTATTGGAGTTCTGTGCTGATGTCAGAGGGGGTGGCAGTAGGTGCAGGAACTGTCTAGGAGCCACAGAACAAAGTGGAAGGAGGCATTTTAATGTCCAAGGTTGCAGTCAGAGCTCAGCAATGATGAGAGTTATGTCCTTGAGTGGGTTGACTGATGGGGAGCTGGTGAGTCCTGGGGTGTGGTATGGGAGGGAGGAATGGAGGTAGCATTGGTGTAAGGGGATACAGTGAAATTAGCTTGAGCAGGGGTGGAGTGTGTAGTGGGGATCATCTGACTGTCTGAGGTTCCCTTGGGATTGAGGCAGCTTGCTAGGAGCAGTTGAATTCTGTCAGGGACAGAGCTTGAGGTGAGACTGGGCCTTTAATAGTTGTGGATGTTCAAGCTTACTCCAGCTGTCAACCAGTGAAGGGGGAATGGCTGTAGGAAGGGCTGGAGACAGCCTGTCGTTGTCATTGGTTGCATCAGGTGGTTGGAAATGCAGGGATTTTCCTCTCCAGGCCACCCCACCCCTTTATGCAAATGCAGTGGCACCACAGGCTGATGCAAGCCTGGTCACTGCTAAGCAATTCCACAGGGCAGTTTGCCCTTGTTTGCCGTGGTCAGACAGTCTGTTTTCAGGGGCTCTTATTCCTAAAATGAGAGGTGTCTCTTGCTTCCTCCTCTTCCTTATTAGAGGTGATGCAGTCCTGCCCTTTAGCTTGGGTGTGACTCTGGCCCACATGCTAAACCCGAAGACCTGTGTGACGCTAGATATGTTAGTAGTTTTTACTAATGGCTCTTTTTTTTGGTGGAAGATTGCCTGGGAATGGACGAGTGATGCCTTACTGGTCAGAGGAAGCAAGGGAGAAAGGCTGACAGGCACAGGCCTGGGTAGAGCCCCACCCAGGACCAACTGGAGTGCCACTAGGTGGGACCTCTGAGGGGGCAGGACTGGGAGCTGTCTCCCCTTGGAGCAGGGGCTACTTGAAAGCTAAAGTCATCTTGGTCTGTCTTTCAGGATATAGATCTGATTGACATCCTTTGGCGACAGGATATTGATCTGGGGGCTGGGCGTGAGGTTTTTGACTACAGTCATCGCCAGAAGGAGCAGGATGTGGATAAGGAACTGCAAGATGGAGGAGAACAAGAGGACACCTGGGCAGGCGAGGGCGCGGAAGCTCTGGCCCGAGACCTGCTAGTAGATGGAGAGACTGGGGAGAGCTTCCCTGCACAGGTATTGCTGCGTCCATCACTGGTCTCTGCTCTCCCCACTCCAACTCCGCAGACTCACCAGGCTGGAGCTCTAACAGAAAACCTGCTCTGAGGGAGAGTGTGTCTTTGCGGTGGACTTGATTGTATTTTGGCATAGGGTCTGTAAAGGCACAGTGACTGGGGTATGGAAGTGGGGAGGGGAGGAGCAGTGGACTCAGAAGCACTAGGTCTCTGCAGTAGACATTGCAGACAGGCGAAGTGTCTAGCTTCTTAGGACACTTTTGTTGTCCCTGGGAGAATGGGACTCAGGTTGACCATTCAGAATGACTAGGACACTGCAGACGTACAGCTGTTCTTGTGAAGATGGATCAATCCTAGATAGCCAGGGCCCAGGCCAGTCAGATTTATAATTGCTATTGCCACAGGTGCCTGGTGGGAAGGATCAGACAGCCCCATCCTTGGGAAAATGTCTTAGGCTGCTGGAGGTCACCTGCCCCTTTGGAGAGAATACTAAGGTGAGCTGGACCAGAAAGCTCACCAAGCAAACAGTACAACCTACACAACCCCCCC
>NW_026067974.1:8739391-8783799 GCF_014885135.2 Alexandromys fortis | reverse complement strand
CCCCCCCCCCCCCCCCCTTAGCTGCAGGGTCAGCTCTTGATTCTGGCCTTAGCCTGACTGCTGGGGATGAATTCAGAGGAAGAGATAGGGAGCCGCATGGTAGTTACTAGTGAGAAAGCAAGAGGTGGACACCCACATTTAAGTCTGTGCTCTGCCTTAGTTCCCTCCAGACGTTTCCAGCATCACAGAAGCAGTGCCTAGTGAGAGTGAGTCTCCTGCCCTTCAGAACAGCCTTCTATCTCCTCTTCTGACGGGGACAGAGTCACCATTTGATTTGGAACAGCAGTGGCAAGATCTCATGTCCATCATGGAAATGCAGGTAGGACTGTCAGAAAAGCACAGCCCGCAGGCTTCTGTGTAGGGTCTCCCAGCGTGCAGTCACATGTCCCCCGGCGGCTAACATTTTTCTCTGGCTAGTCATTAGGAAAGTAGGGACACTTAAGGGATGACTCCAGGTGTCCCTTGAGGCTGGGTGGGATTGAGTTATAACTCAGTATGGAGCCTTCCAAAGCATGGGCTGTCTTGGAGCTGTGCCTTCTCTTGTGTCTGTGTCTGTGCCACTATGTGGCATCTCACATAGTGCTGTATAACCACTGGAGTCTCGCTTTGGCCTGCCGGCCATCTGCTTAGCCCTTTGTTGTCTTGTTTGCAGTGCTGGGGGTGGAGACCAGGGTCCCTGCTAGGCACATGCTCCTCCACTGAGCTCTCTTTAGCCCTCTGTTGTTAACTGTAGGCAGTGGAAGGTCAGAAATGTCTGGCAGCTGATCCGCTTGTGGTCGCAGCAAGCTTTGCGGCACGTTTTCTTACCTGTACTTGGCTATGTTCATTGTATATGCCGTTTCACTCCAAGGTAGGGAGTCACTCTAGCCACACATGAGCAGGAGCTGGTCAGTCCTGTATTAGGTGAGCCCATAGTTAGGAATCCCCTGTGCCAAGCTTACTGGTTTAATCTAGGGGTTTTGCGGTCCAGTCTCTTGCTCTTTTGCCCAAGGAGCTGTGCTTCAGTCAGGAGCCTGCAGGGTGTGAGTCTGCTCCTTTTGAATGCTGGTACAATTCTCCTTCCCTTCTAGGCTATGGAAGTGAATACATCGGCAAGTGAAATTCTGTACAATGCCCCTCCTGGAGACCCTCTTAGCACCAACTACAGCCTTGCGCCCAACACTCCTATCAATCAGAATGTCAGCCTGCATCAGGCATCCCTGGGGGGCTGCAGCCAGGACTTCTCCCTCTTCAGCCCCGAGGTGGAGAACCTACCTGTGGCCAGCAGCTCCACACTGCTTCCACTTGTCCCAAGCAACTCTACCAGCCTCAACTCCACCTTTGGCTCTACCAACCTAGCAGGGCTTTTCTTTCCATCCCAGCTCAATGGCACAGCCAATGATACATCAGGCCCTGAGCTGCCTGACCCCCTGGGGGGCCTGTTAGATGAGGCTATGCTGGATGAGATCAGCCTGATGGACCTGGCCATTGAGGAGGGCTTCAACCCGGTGCAGGCCTCCCAGCTTGAGGAGGAGTTTGACTCTGACTCAGGCCTCTCCTTGGACTCCAGCCATAGCCCTTCCTCCCTCAGCAGCTCAGAAGGCAGCTCTTCTTCCTCTTCCTCCTCCTCTTCTGCTTCCTCCTCTGCCTCTTCTTCCTTTTCTGAGGAAGGTGCTGTTGGTTACAGCTCTGATTCTGAGACCCTAGATCTAGAAGAGGCCGAGGGTGCAGTGGGCTACCAGCCAGAATACTCCAAGTTCTGCCGCATGAGCTACCAGGATCCTTCTCAGCTCTCTTGCCTTCCCTACTTAGAGCATGTGGGCCACAATCACACGTACAATATGGCACCCAGTGCCCTTGACTCTGCTGATCTACCACCACCCAGCACCCTCAAGAAAGGTAGCAAGGAAAAGCAGGCTGACTTCCTGGACAAGCAGATGAGCCGAGATGAGCACAGAGCCCGAGCCATGAAGATCCCGTTCACTAACGACAAGATCATTAACCTGCCTGTAGAGGAATTCAATGAGCTGCTGTCCAAATACCAGCTGAGCGAGGCTCAGCTGAGCCTCATCCGGGACATCCGGCGCCGGGGCAAGAACAAGATGGCCGCACAGAACTGCCGCAAGCGCAAGCTGGACACCATCTTGAACCTAGAACGTGATGTGGAGGACTTGCAGCGAGACAAGGCCCGATTGCTCCGCGAAAAGGTAGAGTTCCTGCGGTCACTGCGACAGATGAAACAGAAGGTCCAGAGCTTATACCAAGAAGTATTTGGGCGGCTGCGGGATGAGAATGGGAGGCCCTACTCGCCCAGCCAGTATGCGCTTCAGTATGCTGGGGACGGCAGTGTCCTCCTCATCCGTCGCACGATGGCTGACCAGCAGGCCCGGCGACAGGAGAGAAAGCCAAAGGACCGGAGGAAGTGAGCCTGGGGAGGCAGGGGGTGGACGCTCACTAAGACCGAAACTGGAGAAGGGCTGGGCCTGGACCTAACATTGGGGACTTAAATGCCTTCTTATCCAATATATCTTCTCAGATGGGATGACTGCGGGTCAGTGCACAGAAGAGGCGGGCGCAGGCGCTGTCTGGCTTAGCTTCCCCACTGGGTGTGGGTGGAAATGACCAGACTGTTTGAGTGATTGGGGTCCCCAGCCTACCTCCCTTCTTTCTCCTGAGGGAAGGGTGATGTTGGCATGCTGAAGGTAGAGGAGGCTGTGTGAAGGCTGACAAGAGGGGAAAGGAGGATTTGGGAGAACAGAGAAAGTAGTGGAACGTCTCATTCCTGGAAGGAAAAAAGGAGGAAATTCCCTAAAATCAGAGCAGTCAGAAAAATCAGAGGGACCGGTAGGGGCCTTGGCCGGCATTCTAGGCAGTGAGTGTTAGTGACTCCAGTGGGCCTAAGTAAAGTCACTGGTATGGAAACAGATGTGGTGGGGCCATGGAAGGGCCTTTTAACTGTTTCTTGAACTCTGTCATCCCTGAAGAGGAAGAAACTCTTGGATGGCACCTGTAATGTTTTAGTTACTGAAACAGGAAGCTGTAGGGGACCCAACACTGACTTGTTTTCAGGCCAGAGGGGGGCAGAGGGTATAGAAAAGTGATAGTGAGGCCTGTGTTGCAGCAGCCCCAACATCAAGCATGTCACTCACTGCCGCCACAGCCACCTCCCTCTCTAGCCACCCCAGAGCTGAGGCTCCCGCTGTCCTCGCGCGAGAGCCTGCATGGAAATGCTGTACCCCTCCCACTCTCCTCCTTTTGTAGTACCCACCCTCACTAGCTGCCTATAGCTCTCTGGAGTGGGGTGCTATCTGGCAGTACCCGGAACTTGGCCTACAGCTTCCTCTGCAGGGGCTAAACAGAAGCAAGGTGACGTTATGGAGGGGGAAGCCAGCTCTGACCTCCAGGCCCTGTTCAGCACAACATTGGGAATGGGTTCTTCCCTCAGGGCCCTCTGCCTACGACACCTGGGCTTGTCACTGGGGGAAACAAAACCTATAAACCCCAGCAACAAAACCTAGTCCTCTTAGAATCTCTTGCGCTTTGATTTTTTTTTAGGGCGTGTGCCCTGTTTCACTTATAGGGCCTAGGATGCTTGTGTTGAGTAAAAAGGAGATGCCCCAATATTCAAAGCTGCTAAATGTTCTCTTTGCCATAAAGACTCCGTGTAACTGTGTAACACTTGGGATTTTTCTCCTCTGTCCCGAGGTCTTTTCTTTTTTTGGGTTTCTTTCTAGGAAAATGAGAAGTGCATGAAAGGAGCTGGAGATTTTTCTCTCCTAGGCTTTCAGCTTCAGGAAGCTGCGTTACAGCCTGTTTAGCCTGGGCTCCTGAAGGACAGCCCTGGGAGGGAGAGTGAAGGGCAGCACCACGGTAGCCAGATGGTTCCAGGACCAGTGTCTTTTTTTTTTTTTTCTTTTTTCTTTTTGGTAACTTTGCCACTGCCGAGCCCCTACCCCCTATCCTGGTCAGCTCTGGAGTACTGTCTGCCCCCTAACTAGCAGGGGTGAGTCGGGGAAGCACTGATTCTCCTCCTGTGCAAAGGAGGGCTTTCCTAACCGAGACTAGAGATAGAAAGTGTGAGCCTGGGTGTGCTTTTTATAAATTATTTTCCTTGTAGATTTTATTTTTAATTTATCTCTGTGACCTGCCAGGGAGAGGAGAGAAAGAGAAATGCTGTGAGCACATGACAAAATAAAATCAAATAAAATGGATGGTTCAGTTTTTCTCTTCCCCTCCCCTTTTGAATTCAAATGAGAGTCCAGGAAATGGGCCCTGTGGGGGAAGATTGGCCATTGTGTGTTTAAAGTAGAGTTCCCATGGAGAGGTGGGTGGAGGTGGACCCGAGAGAAACTTAAAAGACAAAAGAACATTGCATTGAACTCCCGTGCAGGTGGACCTCTTCTTGGTTTATCAGTTGAGCCTTCTCAGAGGAAGGAGTCTGTATATTTCTTTTTTTGACTTTCCATTCCTTGAAGAGCTAAGATAGAGCTGTTAATTTCTCTAGTAGTTTTACCTGCTAGAGAGGTACAACTTGAAAATTTAAGAAATTAGTTGGGTGGTGGTATAGCACACACCTGTAATCCCGGTACTCAGGAGGCAGAGGCAGGTGAATCTCTTGAATTTGAGACAGCCAGGGCTACACAGAGAAACCCTGTCTTGGAAACAACTCCCCCCCTCCCCCCCCAAAAAAGGCTGCTCTTATCAACCCATTACCCTAAGACAGTAGGGAAAAGTGGCAGCAGACAGATCAGGCCTTAGTTTTGTTTTTTTTTTTGTTTTTTTTTTTTTTCGAGACAAGGTTTCATCTGTAGCTTTGGAGCCTGTCCTGGAACTAGCTCTTGTAGACCAGGCTGGCCTCAAACTCACAGAGATCCACCTGCCTCTGCCTCCCTAGTGCTAGCATTAAAAGGTGTGCGCCACCACCTACCGGCTAGGCCTTAGTTTTGACCAGCCCACCCCTGCAGTGGGATCTTCGGTGGGTATGGGGAAAACTTGCTTTGTCTTGGTTCAGCAGTCCCTAAACTAAATGCAAAAGATTTTTCCATGTCTTACTCTTGAGAGAAAGAGACTGGCTGACCCATTGTATCAGACTGCTCAGTATGGGTCTCACCAGCGAAGCAGAGGCTATTTCAGTATCTGAAAAGAAACTAGCTAGCCACTGTGCGCAATGGCTATGTACCTATAATCCCAGCACTCAAGGTACTAAGGGTTGCAAGTTTGAGACCAGCCTGGGTTGTATAGTTAGGATCCCCATAGTTTGGGGGCTGGCTCTCTGGAACCCACTTTCCAGCTTGGCACAGAAACATTTAACATTTTAAATTTTTTATGTTGTATGGATGTCTTGTCTGCATGTATGTCTGTGTACCACGTGTGCCTGGCACCCAGATCCTATCAAGATCAGCAAGTGCTTTTTTTTTTTTTTTTCTTTTTTGAGGTTTTCGAGACAGGGTTTCTCTGTAGCTCTGTAGACCAGGCTGGCCTCGAACTCACAGCAATCTTGCCTGCCTCTGCCCTCCCCCGTGCTGAGATGAAGGCACGAGCCACGACCACTTTTTTTTTTTTTTTTTTTTTTAAGATGGTTTCTCTGTAACCTCTGCTGTCTTGGAACTCAGAAACCCACCTGCCTCTACCTCCTGAGTGCTGGGATTAACTCAGCTAACAGCAAGAGTTCTTAACCATTCACAGGTTTTTCCCAGATTGGCCTCCAACCATGGCATTCCTCCTGCCTTAGTCTCCCAAGCGCTAGGATTTCAGGTATGTATTACCACTCCTAACCAGGTATGGAAATTCTGTAGGAAAATTCTTACACCCTAGTATCAGCAGTGGTTAAATCTGCTTTTCCTGTCGTCGATCCATGTTGTTAAGTAAGGAGTGCCCACAAACTGATTTGTCATTTTATCAGTGTTTGATGCGGAACCAGCACCTTCAATCCTTTGCCTTCTTCACATGTCAGGACTTGGCCTCTGGTTTTGAAACCTGTAGTTAGCTGCACATAAATGTTTATAGGGCCCCTTGGGTCTGTGTGAGTGGAGTGCAGTCTAGCCCTGGTCTTTCTAGGGCTGCTTTTGAAGGGTTCTGTCTGTTGCACAGGTTAAAAAAAAAAGCATAGTGCTGGGCAGGGGTAACTCTCACCTTTAACTCCAGCACTCAGGAGCAGAGACAGGCATATGTCTTGAGTTTGAGGCCAGCCTGGTCTACAGAGTGAGTTCCAGGACAGGCTCTAAAGCTACAGAGAAACCCTGTCTTGAAAAACCAGAGAGCTTGCTAAAAAAGTATTTTTGTTAAATTTGTTTTTCGAGACATGGCCTTACTATATATGTAGTTCTGGCTGACTTGGAACTCATGTGTGGACCAGGATGGCCTTGAACTCTGGATGCCTGTCTCCTGAGTATTGGGATTAAGAAAGGTGTGTACCACTGTGCTTGGCCTTAAAAATAATAAAATTATATTTATCCTATAATGTGTATATTGTATGTGGTGCAGGTGCCCGTGGAAGGCAGAAGAGGTGGGGTCAGATGCCCTGGAATCATAGGCATTTAAGGCATTAGGTGCTAGAAATTGAATTGGGTCTTCTATAACTGTTAATCCATTTCTTTACACACACCCCCACTCCAAGACTTTTTCATGTAGCCTAGGCTAGCCTCAAACTTTGTAGATAGCCAAGGAACTTCTGATCCTCCTGTCTCTTGACCTGGTTTAAGTAGTGCTTAGGATCAAACCTAGGGCTTTGTACATACTAGGCAAGCCACATTCCTAGCCCCCACACAGTCTCTACCTTTTGTTTGAATGAGTTTGAAACCACTGGCCACCTCTTCCAATCCTCAGATATGGGCTGAAGTAGTAATTAGTAATTGGAACAGTGGACTATTGTGCCAGTGCCAGGCCTCAAAGTTAGCCAGCTTGACCGTAGACTATGCAAGCAAAAATACATGGCAAACTTGGTTAAAGTAAAAATACAGTTTAAAAATCCATCTGGGGGAGGTGGGGCTGGAGAGATGGCTCAGCGGTTAAGAGCACTGACTGCTCTTCCAGAGTACCCAGGTTCAATTCCCAACACCCACATGACAATTCACAACTGCCATAACTCCAAGAGCTGACACCCTCACATTCATGCAGGCAAACATCAGTGCGTATAAAATTAAAAAAAAAATCTTAAAACAACCTGCTGGGCATGGTAGTGGCTATGTTTGATTTCAGCACTCAGAGACAGGAGGATCTCTGTGAGCTGAGTCCAGCCTGATCTACTACATAAACTCTGTCTCAAAACAAATGATTTGGGAAGCAGTGGCTTTGGTGCCATTATAAACTACCATACAACAAAACACGTGCAAACCCAGGCTTTTTAATACAAACAAAACCCACAGGGCTGGGGTAGCGTAGCTCGCTGGCAGAGTACTTAGCTAGCACACCTAAGGCCCTGAGCTTGATTCCAAGTATTGAAAACACAAGGAAAAAAGCACCAACACATAGTCTGAAGTTAATGTTTTGGCCTTGCTTTTCTGCCTAACAAAGCAAACGGGCCTTGAGGGTGGAGAGACGCCAGCTGTGCTTTTCATCTCAGCAGGAAGGTTTCATTCCACCTTGTTCCATCATTAGCAGGAAATTGACAGGGCCACGACTTAGTAAGTGAACTTTAAATCAGCTGGTAAGGAGGTGGTAGCTTGAGGATCATTCTGGTGGTATAGTGGACAGCTTGGCTTCTTAAGCTCCTTCAGATTTACTAAGTCCAACACCAGAACGCTAGAATGATTCTACTTGAGAGTTGTTGCAGAATGCTAGCCTGAGTGGTTATCTGTAGCCATGTTCCACATAACGACTGCATTTGTGGATGATGAGCTGTAAACAATGTACAGCCTAGGTGTCTACTAGGCTGTGTATCATAGGGCTTGGGCTAAGTGGCTCTCAATATCTAGCTGGCGAACCTTTTGGATTTGTTCGATGACCCTTTAACAGGGGTTGCCTAAGCCCATTGGAAAACATAGATATTTACATTATGATTCATAACGGTAGCAAAATCAGTTATGAAGTAGCACTGGAAATAAATTTATGGTTGGGGGTCACCACAACATGAGGAACTGAAAGGATTGCAGCATTAGGAAAGAACCATTGGTCTGAGTAATATTCAGTGTGCTCATGTAACTGAAATCACTTAGTACGTTTCTTACAAAGTATCTTGATTGGCTTGTATTTCAATTTTGGAGGAAAGCTGGATGCAGTGACACTAATAATCCTAGCACTTGGGAAGAAGCAGAGGCAGAATTGTTGAGTTCTAGGGCACACATACAGGGAGTGTATCTCAGAATTCTGCAAATTATTTTGTAGCAGCAATTTCCTTTCTGTTTCTTCGTGAATGCTATTTTAGAGTGCAGATTCAGTGTCACAGGGGACTATTAAGATGTGCTAGGCACACAGGCAAACACCAGATTGTCAAAGGTTAACATCAAAATGAGCAGAGGAAGCTGGAGCTCATTTGATGGAGTCTGACATGAGCCCAGGCTTTCTTTCATCCCAGCACTGCATGAACCAGGTATGAGGCAGTCCTCTAGTCCCAGTACTTGAGGGATGGCAGGAAGATTAGTGGGTCATCATCCCCTACTATATAAAACCCCACCTCAAAACAACAAAGGCTTTAACCTCCACATAACATCATGGTAAATGTATGCCCTCCCCCAATACATAAATCAAGGGATTGGGGAAACACCTTTTAGTAAAAAAGTGCTTGCCCCACAAGCAGGAGGACCTGATTGATGCCTTAACATCCCATGAAAAAACTGTTGATATAAGGCCTGTAAACCCAGTACTTGGGAGGTGGAGAAAGGAGGATCAGGAGTTCAAGGACATTTTCTGCTACCTAGTAAACTCTCCTGTCTTAAAAAATGGGGAAAGGTGGGGAGATGGCTCATCAGTTAACAGCACTGATTGCTCTTCTAGAGGTTCAGTGTTCAATTCTCAGTAATCACAGGGTGGCTCACAACCATCCATAGTGGGGGTCTGATGCCCTCTTCTGGCATAAAGGCATATATGCAGAGAAAATAAATTTTTTTTTAATTAAAATCAGATGCTAAAATAGATTTTTCAATGCAAAAACTATGTGCCTCTACAATCTGAGTAGTTGGGAGGCAGTGGCAGAAAGATTTCAAGGCTGCAGAGATGGCTCAGTTGAGAAAGCACTTACCCCACTGGCTTGAGGCTGGGTTTTGGATCTCCAAAGTCCACAAAAGCCAAGTGGGAAAAGGTGGCTGCCTCGAAAAGCTCTATCAGTAAGCTCAGCAAGAGACACTGCCTTGAAGAGCAAGATTCTAACAGGCTTTGACAGTTATAGGTCACAAGAAACTGATAATAGCCTGGTATGTGGGTCCATACTTGTAAACCCAGCACCTGACAGGCCAAGGCATGATGAGACTTCAGTGCTAACCTGGAGGACTTAGTGAGACCCCATCTAGAAAGAAAAAAGGCTGGCGGTGGAGCTCATTGGGAAGTCGGGAGAACCCTTGGCTAGAATGCACAAGGCCTTAAGTTCAATTGCCCGTACTGCAAAAACAAATCGAAGCAAACACCCCCTGCTGTCACATTAGTAAGTGCTAGGTCCACGATGGTGAGATTTCATGGAAGCCATCTATCATTTACGTATGTGTCTGTGTGTGCACACGTATTGGGCTGCCTGTGGAGACCAGAAGAGGACAGTGATTCCCTGGGGTTATGTGTGTATTATGTGATGGGAACTAAATTCTAGTCTTTTGTAAGAACAGCAAGCACTCTTAACTGCTGAGCCATCTCCCCAACTTTGTTGTACTCAGAATGAACAATTTTGCATATGTATCTACAACAATCACTTCAGACAAAATTACTCTTAAACTTTCTATCTGGAAATGTGCTAGTTGGTCTTCAGAAAGTTGTAAGTAATCTCAGCATATCTGAGTTTAAGGCCAGCCTCGGCTACACAGATGAGACCTTATTTCAAGACAGGAAAAAGAAAATTGTCAGGGAACACACATGCGCATCTCCCCTGAAGGAGACTGGCAGATTATTATTTTTACAGTAAGCTTTCTCTGTGTAGCCCTGGCTGCCTCTAACTCCTGAGTGCTGGGATTAAAAGTGTGTTCTTCCACCCCTGCCTGGTGGGAAGATTTTATTTATTGAGACAGCATTGGCTGTCCTAGAACTCACTCTGTAGAATAGGCTGGCCTTGAACTCAGAGATCTGCTTGCCTCTGCCTCCCCAGTGCTGACAACCATCCTTAACTCCAGTTGGAAAGCTGATACCTTCTTCTGAATTCTGCGGGCACCAGGCATGCATACAAAACATTCATACACGTAAAACAAAAGCACACCTCAGGCTGGAGAGATGGCTTAGAGGTTAAGAGCACTGGCTGAGTTCAATTCCCAGTAACCACACGGTGGCTCACAACAATCTGTAATGAGACCTGGTGCCTGCAGGCATACATACCAGCAGAATACTATCGTAATAAATCATTCTCTTAAAAAAAAGTAAAGGGCTGGGCGGTGGTGGCGCACGTCTTTAATCCCAGCACTCGGGAGGCAGAGGCAGGCGGATCTCTGTGAGTTCGAGACCAGCTTGGTCTACAAGAGCTAGCTCCAGGACAGGCTCCAAAACCACAGAGAAACCCTGTCTCGAAAAAACCAAAAAAAAAAGGAAAGGGGCGGATCTCTGTGAGTTCGAGGCCAGCCTAGTCTGGAAGAGCTAGTTCCAGGACAGGAACCAAAAAAAGCTACAGAGAAACCCTGTCTTGAAAAATCCAGAAAAAAAGAAAAAAAAAAAGTAGAGGGGGGAAAAGGTGGTGGTGGCGCAAGCCTTTAATCCCAGCACTCTGGAGGCTGGTCTAGAGCAAGTTCCAGGACAGCCAATGCAACCCAGAGAAAGTCTGTCTTGGAAAAAGCAAAAAAGGGGTGGTGGATGGAGATCTGAGGGAAGAAGATCAAGTGTTCAAGGCCAGCCTGGGCTGAACTACATAGAAGACCCAGGCCCTTCAGCAACAAGCAAACCCTAACTAAATGACAAGCAGAGAATGTGGGGGACTTGAAAGATGGTTCAGCAGTTTAGAGCACACACAGCTAGAAGACTCAGATTCAGTTCTCTATACCCACATGGCAACTCACAACAATCTGTAACTCCAGTTCCTGGAGACTCAGTGACCTCTCAGCACCCAAGCAGCTCAAAACTACCTGTAAGTTTAGCTCCATGGGAATCTAGGCACCTGCACTCCTGTACACACACAGACAGGCTCACTGGTTAAACCAGCCCAATATCCATAGGGAGTTCCAGGCCAGCCATGGCTATACACAAAACGACAAAAAACCAAGCTGGGCAGTGGTGGCGCACACCTTTAATCCCAGCACTTGGAAGGCAGAAGCAGGCAGATCTTTGAGTTTGAGACCAGCATGGTCTACAAGAGCTAGTTCCAGGACAGGCTCCAAAACTACACAGAAACTGTGTCCTGAAAAAAACAACAAACAAACCCAGACAAGAATAGAGCTGCTCTTGTGACACATGCCTATAACCCTAGTATTTGGAGGAACTAAGAGAAGAGGGTCACTGGGTTTAAGGTAATTCTGAGCTAAACAATAAATTTCAGGCTAGCCTGCGTTAGAGTAAAAACCCTGTCTTAAAATACATAAACAAGGAGGCTGGGGTTAAGAGCACTGACCGGTCTTCCAGAGGACCAGGGTTCAATTCCCAGAAACCATATGGGAGTTTACAACTGTCTGTAACTCTGGTTCCAGGGGAATCTGACACATTCATACCAATATGTATAAAGTTGTCCTCTGACTTTAACATCTATGTATATACAGGGCTGGAGAGATGATTCAGTGGATAAGAACACTGGCTGTGCTTCCAGAGGACCCTGGTTTGATTCCCAGTATTCATACTAGATGGGTCACAACAGTTTGTATCACATGCTCTCTTCTGGTCTTCAGACACTGGACACACAAATGGTACACAGACAGACATGCAGGCAAAGCATCATACAATAAGAAACAGCAAGAAAGATCTATTCCTAGTTGGGCTCCAGAATTATAGGCAGAAAAAAAAATGTCTTTAAGAAGACAGATGATTGGCTGGGAGTGGTGGGGCAAGCCTTTAATCACAAGCAGTTGGGAGGCAGAGGCAGGTGTATCTCTGTAAATTTGAGGACAGCCTGGTCTACGGAACTAGTTTCAGGATAGCCAGGGCGGTTACACAAACCTTATCTGGAAAAACAAAACAACAAAAAGTGTCAGTTTCTAAAACTTTTTGGAGTTGATTTCTGCTAATGTCATCCTTCCAACTGATTAAGCTAGTTCACATAACGCCTATTTTCAAGTGGGAAGTGTTACCAGTACATATTTTCCCAGCAATATGAAAGACAGAATATGCCAGTTCTTACAATATGTACAGCAATTATTCAAGCATTTACTACATCAAAAACTTGAGACCAGCCAGGTGGTGGTGGTGCACACCTTTAATCCCAGCACTTGGGAAGGAAGGCAGAGGCAGGCAGATCTGTTGGGTTCGAGGCCAGCCTGGTCTACAAGAACTAGCTCCAGGTTAAAAAAAAATTAAGGACAGCTGGGCCTTGGTGGCGCACGCCTTTAATCCCAGCACTCGGGAGGCAGGTGGATCTCTGTGAGTTCGAGGCCAGCCTGGTCTACAGAGGGAGTTCTAGGACAGTCTCCAAAAGCCACAGAGAAACCCTGTCTCGAAAAACCAAAAAAAAAAAAAAAAAGATAAGAAAAAAAAAATTAGGACATCAGATTTCAAGCCTGCAGTGTCCATCTACAGTCATTCATGAAGCCATGGTAGCTACTTCCAACAAGCTGAACTGACGCCACGAGGGGTTTCTGATAACCCAATGCCATGATATATACACCTGTGTAATCCCAATACTGGGAAGTAGATATAGGTAGATTCAAAGTTCCAAGCCAGAGTGGGCAACACAGGGGAAGGAGACCTGGTCTTTTTTAAAATTAAAAGAAAAAAAAAAGACAGAAATCAGGAATTATAAATCTATAGTTTTATTAAGACAAAAACTGACAGTATGGTATGAAGTTTACATTTAAACAAAATTTTCACATATATCTAACACATGCTTTAAAAGATTTTACAATGTAGTCCTAAATGCAGGTCTAGACAATACTATAAATTGATGGATCTCATGATTCAAGACAGGATCTTGGACATCAGTTAATCTGAAGATCTTGTATTTTTAAATGAACCACTACCCCAATATGAAAGTAAATCTCCTGAGACCAGGACTTGTGAAGTCATTCCACCATTAATTGACTCAATGGAATTTGTGCTGTCAGTAACTGAACCTGCCACAAGCAGTTTCAGGGTTCATATCTGAAGAAAAAAAACCCAAAAACAAAAACAAAACAAAACAAAACAAAAAAAAAACACCAAAAAACAGAGGCTCCAAGAGTTTCCACCCTAAGAGCGCAGGCCCTCTCCTCCCATCTCCCATAGGCCCTCCTGCAATACTTGAGCCAGTGGCTTGGATGGACAAACTGATATTGTAACTTCGTAATTGGAGAAAGGTCTTTTTCTCCAATTTCAGGAATTAGCACCTCTAAGGCAGAATGATCTGCCTGCTTATACTCTCCAATAAAACTCCCTCCTCAGTCAGTTTCCATCTTCAAATGGCAGCTTTGGTAACTTGAGAACTGGCTTTGTCCTTTGTGGGCCACAATGAGCTCAGGTAGGGAGCACCTTGGCTGTAGGTTTCAGCATTCACAGATTTTTTAAGTCTCTCAATCCTCATTAATGGTGCCAATATAATTTTTTGAAAAGGCAAAATATTGACATAGAACCAATTGATTAGTTAGCTGTTCTTTCTACTGTTTTACCATTTCCCCAATCAGGTCCCAAATTTTAACCAAAATGATTCCACCCATCTCCCTTCCTCCCTGCCCAACCCTCCCACCCCTAATGAATATACCAGTAATAGCCAAAAACTACACACATGCTAGGCTGTAAAAATGCAGTTAACACTATTGGGAAGAAGGCTGTGGGTTGTGGAGATGCTCTTTGAAGATAGACAGTATCTTTGCTCTCCCATACCCCAGTTCTGCAGGTTTTGTCCTTCATGGAAGGCCCTCCGCTTTCTTAGCAAAGTGCAGAACGGGTTGCCTTGAAACACTTACCCCTTCCCCTCCACTGGTATGGGTGTGCAAACTATACAGCTTGAAACGAGTTAAAGCACTTGGGCTGCTGCAGGGCACAGAAACTATGCTGGCTCTTCAAAGGACATCTTCTCAAGCCACCTCTATGGTGTCAAGACAAGTAGAACTCCTTCCCTCCCCACTTGGAACCCACAGTCGAAGGTGACAGGGGCTTGCACTCAAGAGGGCTAATTCTTGTCGTCTTTTTTGTCATCATCCTCTGAGGGGTAGGAATGCCACGTGAGCCTTTCCTCATAGAAGGATATGACAACCTGTGGGCACTTGACATTGGCTTCCTTGGCAGGGACCAGGTCAGCCTCATCAGAGTTTTTCCTGTAGAACAAAGCACAAAGGAACTTTGAGATCAGCTGCTGTGGTCTCCTAATTCGGATCACCCAGGGAATAGGGCCTTAAAAGTCTAAATTTCAGAAACAAACTAGGAAAACGGGACGCAAACTGCATTTCCTGGGTGGATTTTGTCACACGATACCCTCAAAGATTTCCCTTTCTCCTGACAAAACTCCCCTCTAGGGGACTTTGTCAAAAGATGAGTCACCTGATTCAACTAGTTCTTTGGAAAAGGTCAAAGAAAGCTTAATTCAGAGGGTGGATGGGAAGCAAAACTCTATCCCAGCCTGTGCACACAGCTTTCTCTTTGTAAGAGGACTGATACTGATGAGGCAAAATCCTGCTCACTCATAACACACTGTTTACCACCACCACATGCCACCCGCACACTATCGCCGTGTGTTTTAAAATAGTGCTCCAACATGAGAAGGTAGAAAACAAAGGTACTGTGATGTAATTATTATTTTTCCAAATTTTCATAGCTTAAAAATCTGAAAATGGCATACTTTATAGTAACTAGGAGTAAACTCCTATTCATTTATCCTTAGGTCACTGGGTCTGTCCCAGACAGAGGCAGCAGCATGGGGCAGGCAACAAATACCGACAGAATCTGACACAGCACCACCTCAAACCGGAACAAGAACAAGACTCCAGAGTCACAGGGAACCAGAGAATAAGCCAATATGGTTAAGCTTCCACAAGAAATACAAGAAGCCTAGGTGGTAGTGCCCCAGCACTTGGGAGGCAGAGACAGGTGGGTCTCTGTGGGTTCGAGGCCAGCCTGGTCTACAAGAGCTAGTTCCAGGACAGGTAGGGCTGTTACACAGAGAAACCCTGTCTCAAAAAGCCAAAAAATACCCAAGAAGATGGTGGAAAATGTACTCGAATCCTTATGGGGTATCTAACCTTTAACTCTTTTAACTGAACAATTTTGGGATAAATTTAAGCCCTTTCACTATGTAAAAATATTTTCTATGTCCAGAAATAGACAGGTACCTCCACTTTCCTAGAAAATCAGGTTATAATAAAAATAATAATTTTATGTGTACGAGTGTTTTGTCTGAATTTATGTTATGTACACCACATGTACACCTACACCCCTGGAATCTCTGGAACTGGAGTTAGATAAGGTAGTGAGCTACAATGCGGGCACTGGGAACTGAACTTGAGTCTTCCAGAAGAGATTATAAAAGTGCATGGATGTGGTATTAGGGATGGAAGCTAGAGTCACATGTATGCTAAGAAGGCCCTCTACAACTATATCCCGAGCCATGGGTGTAGACATACATCACCTTTTGCTACTGTTTGTTTGAAATAGGGTCCCTCTGTCAGTGGTTCTCCACCTTCCTAACGCTGTGACCATTTAATACAGTTCCTCTTATTGTGGTGACCTCAAGCATAAAGTTACTTTTGTTGCTACTTCGTAACATGATTTTACTGCAGTTATGAATTTTAATACAAATATGTTTTCCAATGGTCTTAGGTGACCCACAGACTAAGAACCACTGCTGAATATAGTTCTGCAACTTGATATGTAGACCGGGCTGGCCTCAAACTCAAGAGATCCACTTACCTCTACCACTGACTGCTGGGATTAAAGGCAGGGACACACCTGGCCATGTGTAACTTTTTAAAACCTTGGGTTTTTTAATCAACATTCAATATTTTAGAGGTGAGGGAGTAGATGCTAGGAATTAAAACATGGGCCTTGCACATACTAGGCAAGCCCTCTACCAATAAGTCCCTATCAAAAGGTTTGGATTTGTTTTCTGTTTTTGTAGGGTTGGGGATCAAAGCCACAGATTTTATGTGTTAGCCACACCCCTAGCCCAACACCCAAATCTTAACTTTAGATACAGCAGTTAAGATAACCAATGCCCACCTGGCAGTGGTGGCGCGTGCCTTTAATCCCAATATATGGGTTATTACAATATATGGGTTATTACAGCTGGCTCTTAGGTATGTGTGTTTATGCTTTTAAAACTTCATCTTGCTGGCACATGCCTTTAATCACAGCACTCGGGAGGCAGAGGCAGGAGGATCTTGTGAGTCTAAGGCCAGGCCAGTCTATAAGAGCTAGTTCTAGGACAGGTTCCAAAGCTACAACTTCATCTTACTCTAGGTCAGGCTGGCCTCCAACTTTTGATACTTCCATTTTATCTGAGTACTGGGATTATAAATGTGTAGAACCACACCCTAAAAAATATGGAGATACTCCTGTGACTCACACTGGTCACTTGCAGGGCAAGTGTATTTTAGCTAGACTACTTAACACATCGTATTATTCAGTTTTTCTTCTATAAGTTAGAAGAAATAAGCTAAATAAGGGTCAGAATCGGTAATACTGAAGGAACACACAGGAATAGGTGGTTAATTATAACCCAGGTCTTCTTTAACTGTATTGAAGTTAACAAAACCTCATCAATCATTATCTAGGGAAGAGCCACCATAGATACCAGTTCAGAGAAAATTCTAGACCAATCAAAGGACAAAGCCTTGACAATCCTATTTTAACTGGCAATGGCTTAACACTTACTCCTCCTAGTCTGTCAAGGTGGCATGTCCCTGTAATCTCAGCACAGTCAGGGGCAGGAGGATTTCAAGCTCAATGCAAGCCTAGGCTAGAGTAAAACTGTCTCAAAAAGCAAAAATCAAACAAACGAAAACAGTCAATTACTTTTACTAACTTGAACTCCTCTTCACTACTGTTTGAAAGTACTGTTATGTGCTGCTTGACAATGTTCTGGTCAGAAATGGACTGCAGATGAAAAATTTCCCATTGCTAGTGAAACTGTGGTTCATGCTAACCACAGAAACCCACTACTATGCTGGCAGCACATAAAACAGCAAACACAAGCATGTTCAGCAGGTGATACTGGCTAGTGCTAACAAACTACCTACTGTTTCTCCTTAGACCAAGTCAGCACTATCACACTAGTATTTATAACAGAGAAGCAGGCTTACATTACGCTCAGTAACAATAAACAGTAGAGGCTTTACTGACCCCTGCTGGCTGATTTTGAAAATTTAGAATCTTCAAAATAAATTCTATAAATTCTTTCCTAACCCTCAAACAAGAACAGAATCCCGCTTATGGGGTCAGCCTGGTCTTTACTAAGGAGGTGGCAGAGAAGGAGGGTGATTCAATCACATTTCAGAATTTTCTGTTTTACTCCACAGAACTGAAATGTGGTTCCTCTCCATAAGTCTCTCCAACCTACAGACAGGGAAAAAAAAAAGATCTGTAAATCCTAAGGGCCCCTACCTGTAACTCATGAGTCCAGGTTTGTAGTCAGGCCGAGGTTCACTATCGAAGGACTATGTCATCTTAAAGATTTCACACCTGGGCGACTGGAATTTCGAAGGTCCAGCTCTTTCCTCTGGCATAGAACAGATGGGGAGAAGGAAAAAACAACCATACAGAGCCACTGGTAGACTCACCATTTCATCAGGAACATGAGTTCTCCACTGGAGTCAGTAGCTCCAATAATCCGCTCAGGCTCCAAACCCCGGGCAAAGCCTCGTGGCTTTTCTGACTGTAAAAACCAGATGGGCAGAACAATTTTATTAGCATACAGTTATATCCAGAATAATTATTTCTGTGTTTCTTCAAAGGTAAATTACTTAAGATACTAAAGACAAAACATCTATCTTATATCTTTAGTGATCAAAACATTGAAAGTGATCTATTGACAGGAAATGAATTCAGTTACTATCATGAGTCTCCAATAACTGCTACATGTTACCATTCTTTTTTAAAAAGATGATTTTACTTATTTTATGAATAAGTGCTCTATCTGCATGTACGCCTTTATGCCAGAAGTGGGCATCAGATCCCACTATAGATGGTTGTGAGCCACCATGTGATTGCTGGGAGTAGAACTCAGGACTTCTGAAGAGCAGTCAGTGCTGAGTTATCTCTCCAGCCCCCTGCCTCATCATTCTTGTGCCATGGATAAAAAGATTAGATTAGATCACTTTACAAGAGTAAGTCCCAAATCCTTTTTGTTGTTGTTCTTTTGTGTGTTCACTGAGACCCAATCTCCTGTAGTCCAGGCCCTTGTCCTTGATCTTCCTGTGCTAGGATTACAGGTGTGTCTATGGTTGGCCCCCCAAATCCTTTAAAACATTAGCTTATTTCTGAAGGACAGAGAGGACATGCATGATTGCTGAGATTCAAAGGGAGAAGTTCAAGCATGGTAGCTCATAACTGTAATCCCAACACTTAGAAGGCTAAGAAAAATTGCCACAAGTTTGAGGCCAGCTTAGGCTACATATTAATTATAGGTCAGCCTAGGCTTCTATGCAAGAAGAAAAAAAGATATTTATCCAAAATAAATAAATAAAAATTTAAAAGAAAAAAAAAGGGGGTGGACAGGAGAGATGAGGTAAGATCAAACTGCTAGAATGATCTGGCCTCTGGCTGGAGAAGATTCCTATTCCAAGTCTCACCTCTTCTTTCTTCTTCTTTGGTTTGCTTTCTTCCCCCTTATCTTCAGAATCAGAATCAGCTTTGCGCTTGCCTCCCTCTGATTTGTCTGTCTCATGAGCTGTTTTCTGTGACTGTAGAAACTCAGCAATAAGGTCAGGGCAATCCAGGTTCTCTTCTGGCTCCCATGTGTTGTCCTCACTGAAATCAGCAAGATAACAAGTCATGCTTCCACTTACGTCAACATTTTTAACTAAGAGAAGAGCCAGTCTTGAAAGAGAGTTAAATGATAATGAACAGCTGATTTCTCTTCAAAATTGAGAACTTTCCTAATAGGGGAGGGTACAGACCAAAAGGCTTAGAAATTTGCCTTTTTCAAGGAAAGACTACTTTTTTGGAAAAGTGGGCTATCTGCTCCTCAGAATCACTGTCGTGGACTGGCAAGATGGTTTAACTCTCATCCCAGGACTTACATGGCACACATGCGCACATACATAAATATAGCAAAACAAAAGCCTGTCATATATTATAGTACTCTGCATGCAGATCCTTCCTCAGTAGACTATCAGCTGTGGAGTTCAGGACTGAATCAAGGTATACCCACCACAGATGAGGTAAGAAGCGTATCGTGACTCCTCATAGCAACTGAACTGACTTGAGTCAATGAAACTTACTCTGAGAAACCCTTCCACTTTAGAAGATATTCCACTTTGCCCTTGACAACTCGTCGATCGAGAACTTTTTCCACTACATATTCTTCTTCCTCTTCTTCTAGTACCTCCTCCACTTTCTTCTTGTTCTGTTTTTTTCCCATAGCACCCGCCAGCTTTCCGGTAAAGGGTGACACTGCTAAAACGACAGAGGAAATAAAGGCCATCAGGGCACATGGACTGACAAATCCTGGAGAGTGAGGGAAACCATAGGTGACGAACACTGCTTAGAATGCTCTACTCACCTCCAATTCACAACCATGTTTTGAGGTTTGCTAAGAAGTTAGCCACAATTATTAATTTCACAGCAAAATTAATGCCTTTTCTGGGCAAGGACTTAATATGAAGCCCAAGCTGTCCTCAGCTTTCTAAGTGTTAGAATTATAGATATATACTACAATGTGTGGGAAGGATTTATAAATTCTTATATACATTTACAACTTTTATATTAAGTCTAATTTATATTTACACCTAATATCCCTTTGCCACAAAATACTATGTTGGATTAGCTATATATATTTAATTATCTAACTTTTTTGGGGGGGAGGGCACAGACGGACAGGATCTCATATAACCCAGGTTGGCTTTGAACCCCTGATTTGGTCTCTACCTTTCAAGTACTGGGATTATAAGATGTGTGCTGCCATGTCCAGCTAAAAAGTCCCTTTATTTTTCACTTCGCTTTTCTTGAATGCCACCATAAATTCACAGCTTAAACTTAAAAAATTCTTTTACTGCATTTACTCACTTAGTAAGTATATGGGTATCATGAGGTCAAGGAACAATTTGTGGGAGTCAGCTCCATATGGTTCTTGGACTCGGCTAAGCCACCTTACCCAGGTTGGCCTGGAACTTGAGATATAGCAGAACATAACCTTGAACTTATGATCCTCTGTCTCTTCCACCCTGAGCGCTGGGATTACAGGTATACACCACATCCACCTATATGGTGCTAAAAGATTGAACCCAAGGCTTTGTGAACTATACAAGAAAGGCAAGAGAGCACTCTGTCAACTGTGCTCCAGCTAACTTCCATTGTTCCCCTTTGGCAGTACTAGGAATTAAATCGTGGGTTTCAAGAATGCTAGGCATTAAGCTGCAGCCCTAAATCACTGTTTTTTTGACCTAGTTTACGTTATAATTTATTTCTAAGACTCAGGCCTGCTTAGAAAAGGCACCAGAATAGCTGTTTGTTTAAGCTGAGTATTGTAATAATTTAGAAAACAAGCAGGGGGGACAAGAGGAAGGCAGCTACCACAGATACCGTATAGTTGATCTTCCTCGAGGCAAGACAACTTTGTACCATTGGTTCTCTCCTTCCACCTTCACTTGGGTTTCACATAAAAAACAAGCCCATCTGGCTTGCATGGCGAGTGCTTTACCTTGTAGGTCTTGAGTTTTATTCTTTCCTAAAACATGCTTTGGGCTGGAGAAATGGATCAGCAGTTAGGAGTACTGGCTGCTTGTCTAGAGGACCTGGGTTCAATTCTCAGCACCCACATGGCAGCTCACAATTGTCTGTAACTCCAGTTCCAGAGGATCAGACACCCTCACACACACACTCAGGCAAAACACCAATACAGATGAAATAATTAAAAACAACACATCGGGCTGGAGAGATGGTTCAGTGGTTAAGAGCAGGCAATGCTGAGTTCAATTCCCAGCAACCACATGGTGGCTCACAACCATCTGTAATGAGGTCTGGTGCCCTCTTCTGGCCTACATACAGACAGAATATTGTATACATAATAAATAAAACACACACACACACAACACATGAACACAACACACACCCACAAATATATGTATGGCTTGTTCTTTCATGTTGAGATGCTGAAGTTGGTTTTGTTTGATGAAAATCCCCAAATGTGGCTGGGGATACAGGCCAGTTGGTGGAGAGCTTGTCTCACATGAATGAATTTCTGCATTTTACCCCAAAAAACTGGGCATGGTGGTGCACTAGTACATGTGACCCTAGCAGAAGAACCAAGGAGTTCAAGGTTATCCTTGTCTATATACTACCCTAACTCAGGAAACTCATGGGGACACACACACATTTTATATACACACACATTTTTTCAGCCCCCCCCCCCCAGGAGTTCTTTGTATAGCTTTGGAGCCTGTCCTGGAACTCTGTAGACCAGATTGGCCTCTAACCCACTGAGATCCTCCTGCCTCTGCCCCCCCCCCCCATGCTGGGATTAAAGGTGTGTGTCACCACTACCCAGCTTATATTTTTTCTAGTATAAAATTTTTTAATTCCTGCCAGATGGAGGAATTAAATCCTCCAATCTCAGCACTCGCGAGGCAGAGGCAGGCAGATCTCAGAGTTAGAGGCCAACCTAGTCTACAAACCAAGTTCCAAGATAGCAAGGACTGTTACATAGAGAAACCCTGTCTCAAAAAACAAACAAACAAAAAAAATTAGTTCTCTATAAATCTCTTACCTTTAGTATATTCAATTCTGATATTTTAGGTTTTTTTTTTTAATTATTTTCTTCCTTCCTTTCTTTTCTGAGACATTGTTTCTTCTTTTTTTTCCCCTGGCTATCCTGGAACTTGCTCTGTAGACCAGGGCGATATCCTATTTCCCAAAACATTCTTGGGTACCATATTATAAAGTGTTCAGAATACCTTTAATGAAAAAGTGCCCAAAAGCCTTAAAATTACCAATTTGTGTCAGTAGATGGTGCTGTAACATACCACAGTAAAACAAAATTGCTAAAATCTTAGAAATGGATGATCAATTATACAGAACGAGATATACAGAATGAAGCAGATGGCCAGGTGTGGAGGCACAGGCCTATAATCCCACAATACGGGAGGCAGAGGCAGAGGAATAAGGAGTTTAAGGTCAACGTGGACTAGATTGAGGATTTTGTCTCAATTTCCTCACCTCCCCAAAGGAACATGGCAAACAAACCAAGACAAAGAAAGAGCACTGTTCTGCATTAGTTTAATACCCCAATCTGGGGGGATAAACTGTTATTACCAGGGTCCTTGGACAAAGTTTTACTATATATGTAGAAACTCAAATTCTAGATATTGTGCTGAATTCTAGAGACTCAAGAAAATAAGAAATGATCCCTACCTTTCTGAAGCTTAATGTAAGAAAAAAAAGGGCAACTTTTCCAAAGCTCAGAGGTAATCTGAACTTGACATTATGCTATCCAAGAATGTTTTGGAAAACTGGACTTGGTAGTATAATGTTCAGCTTGTACATGAGTCCTTTGGTGTAACTTCCAGCAATGGAGAAAACAAACAAACAAACAAATAAAACCATGCACAAAAGTGCCTATAATTGCAGGAGATTTAATAGGAAAGGCAGGAGGGTTCCAAGTTATAGGCAACCTGAGCTATAAGAGCACACACACACATACTAAAAGAATTTTAAAAAATTATTGTGCATGATGTATGGCATATACACCACAGTTTGGGTATGATGGTCAAAGGACAACTTTCAGGAAGCTGGCTTTTTCCTTCCAACAAGATTGTTTGTTCATACAGAGTTTCTCTCTATAGCCCTGGCTATCCCAGAACTCTCTGTATATCTTCCTGCCTTTGCCTCCGGAGTGCTGGGATTAAAGGCGAGCGCCACCTCTGCTTGACCCAATTAAAGTTCGAAGGATGAAATTCAGATCAATACTTTTGCACAGCAAGCACTTTTACTCACTGAGCCACCTTGCTGCCCCTCTCTCCCACCCCAGGATTTCTGTGTTGTCTTGGCTGTCCTGGAACTCGCTCTGTAGAGCAGGCTGGCCCCAAGATCTGCCTGCCTGTGCCTCCCGAGTGATTAAAATTAAAAGCACGGGTCAAAGAAAGAACATTGTAATTTTTCTCATGAACCTTCCCCGGGGCCAATTATATATATACAGAAGAGGGCTGGCAGACTTGAAGACCTGTGTTCCACCTTCAGATCACACAAGGTGGCAGGAAGAGACTCTGGACAGACTGCCATCCATGCACCAGCATGTGTATGCATGCATATACACACACAAATACAAGTTTAAAAGTTTTATGAGGAATAATGCTTGCTGTTTTTCTTTCAGGTAGAGATTAAATCTAAGATCTTGCATGTGCTAGGTTTTTCTTTTTCTTTTCTTTTTTTTTTTAGTTTTTCGAGACAGGGTTTCTCTGTAGCTTTGGAGCCTGTCCTGGCACTAGCTCTTTAGACCAGGCTGGCTTAGAACTCACAGAGATCTGCCTGCCTCTGCCTCCCGGAGTGCTGGGATTAAAGGCATGCGCCACCACCGCCCGGCAGTGTGCTAGGTTTTTAAGCATTCTATCACTAAACCACATCACAGCCCCTTATTTTCAGACACTCTTGCTAAACTGCCCAGCTGGCTTTAAACTTGAGCTCCTCCTGCCTCTGAATCAGAATAGTTGGGATTGACTGTGTACTACATCTAGTTCTTAATATATGTATCTGTATTATATTTACTGATTTATTTTGTGTATATGTGTATTAGACACAAAATTAAGCATTTTGTTTGGCTTCTCAAGTTTGTATTAACTATTCAGAGAAATAGGAAAGGCACAAGAAACCTGTGAAGCCATTGTAGACACAGGTTCTAGTTGACAAAAGCATGGGCAAAGGCTGGGGAGGGATCTCAGATGGTAAAGCACTTATCATGCAAGCATGAAGATCTGAGTTGGATCTCCAGGCGACTTCTAACACAGGCACAGGGGTGTGTGTTTCTAATTTCAGGGCAAGGGAGGCAGAAATGCGTAGAGCTACCTAAGAACCTCTAGGACACCTATATGCAGACATACAGCTACACAAAGACAGAAGTGGTAGGGTCCATCTGTGATCCTAGAGATAGATCTTCCAGATGACTTGAGTTGGGCTCTGTTAACTCCAGCTTCAGGGGATCTGACACCCCTGGCCTCCCCAGGCACCTGCATACATCACATGCAGACACACAGCTACACAAAACCAGAAGTGGCAGGGTGCATCTGTAATCCTAGAGACAGAACTGCTAGGAAACTCACCGGTCAGTTAGCCTAGCGTACAAAGCCTAACAGAAAAAGAGATTCTGCCTCAAATAAGATGGATAGAGTCTAGCCACCACATGCATTAAGGTACGTGCACATACACACACACTTTTTTAAACCCATTAAACTGCTGGGCATGGTGACACATACATTTAATCCCAGCACTAGGAGAATGGGGGCAGAGGCAGGTGAGTCTCTCTCTCTCTCTCTCTCTCTCTCTCTCTCTCTCTCTCTCTCTCTCTCTCTCTTTCTTCCTTTCTTTCTTTTGGTTTTTCGAGACAGGGTTTCTCTGTAGCTTTGGAGCCTGTCCTGNTCTCTTTCTTCCTTTCTTTCTTTTGGTTTTTCGAGACAGGGTTTCTCTGTAGCTTTGGAGCCTGTCCTGGAACTAGCTCTGTAGACCAGGCTGGTCTCGAACTTACAGAGATCCGCCTGCCTCTGCCTCCCTAGTGCTGGGATTAAAGGCGTGAGCCACCATCGCGCCCGCGGCAGGTGAGTCTCTTAAGAGTTTGAGGACAGCCTGATCTACAGAGTTGAGTTCCAGGATGGCTAAGACTATACACAGAGAAACTCTGCCAAGGGAGGAAATAAAGTTACTGATAACTGTGATCCTCCTATAGTGGATGCTAGTAACTGAGGGTCCTCTGTAAGAACAATATACTTTTTTTTGGTGACAGGTTTCTCTATGTAGCCTTGGCTGGCCTGAATCTCAAGAGATCTGCCTGCCCCTGCCTTTCCAGTGCTGAGGTTAAAGGTGACATGACCCACTGCACCCATTACAATACACATTCTTAACTGTGAGTGCAGATGTGCACATGTGGAAGTTTGAGGACAACCTGGCTAGAGTTATCTCTCTCCTCCTTCAATCTTTGTTTTCCTGAGGCTAAATCTCTTGTTTCTTCATGCTATACTGTATGACCCGGGCTATCTGGCCGCCTAGCATCTGGACAATTCTTCACTCCACCTCTCATCCTGCTGTAAAAGGTACTCGGCTCTGAACCATTTTACTAACTGAGCCATGCATGACATTTCCCAGCCCCTTAGATCTCCATTCTCAGCATTCAATGGTATGCACAAAGATGCCTGAACTCTTCTTTTGTTTTTTGAAACAGGGTTTCTCCGTCTAGCATTTGGTGTCCTGGAGCTCCCTTTGTAGATTAGACTGGCCTCAAACTCAGAGACCGCCCCTCCACACCTCTGCTTCCCAAATGCTGGGATTAAATGTGGGCCGCTACCACACCACATCCCGTCAGATTCTTAACTTTTGTTGTTGTTGTTCTTGTTTTGTTTTTCGAGACAGATTTCTCTGTAGCTTTGGAGTCTGTTCTGGAACTAGCTCTTGTAGACTAGGCTGGCCTCGAACTCACAGAGATCCACCGGCCTCTGCTTCCCTAGTGCTGGGATTCTCTAAACAAGCGCAATACTTAACAAGTGCAATACAGACTCTTTTTGCATAACAACCATACTGGGGTGGGGCAGATGGCTCAGCAATTAAGAGCTCTTGCTGCACTTACAGAGAGAGGATCGTCTGAGTTTGCTTCCTAGCACAACTGTGTAACTCCAGCTCTAGGGGACCCCTCTCCTGGCCTCTGCAGTATCCCCACGCACACACACCCACACTGAGCTACAAAATTTCAACAAACAAACAAAATCTCAGGGCTGGAGAAGTGGCTCAGTAGTTAAGCGCACTGGCTGCTCTGCTCTTCCAGCACTCACAAGGGGCGTATAAACACACCGTATTGTTTCATTCAGTCAGAACCCTAGTTTCTTCAAGACCTAGCCTAAATGGTATTTCTCCCATAAAGCTCACCCAACCTAACCAAATATTTCTCCTTCCCTTGGGATCCCCAAAACATTTTGTTTCTATTTTCCCTCAGAATTCTGAGCCCTGTGCAAATTATGAACATTGTATGCCTAACAAAGAAAGATGTTTCAAAACCAAATAATCAGGAAATCAAAGTACAAAGCTGTTAGCTTTTTAGGAGTGACAATCAAGAAACCAGAACTGAAAACAAGGACAAGGTATCTTTGCTATAATAACTGGCAACTACACACCATTAATCAAAACAGAAATGAAGGCACACACAGTAGCACAGTATGCTTTGGTGCCAGTCACATTTCCAAACTGCTTTTAGTTGGCTTTTTATTTGGCTGTTTGTGAAGCAAATGTTTTCCAGATGCAAATCTGGATGAAAAACAGGAACCATGTACACACTAAACAGGGGTAGTAGTTTGTTTTTGCTTTTTGAGCATGGTTGTGGGAGCAGAATTGGTTGGAACAGATTAAATCCAGAGCAAATCCACATGCCCCCCCCCCCTTGTTGTGCCAGGGTCTCAACTCTGTAGCCTAGGTTGGCCTCAAGTATGTGATTCATCTTTTTACCTCCGACACCTGTATTTAGTGTTTGTAGCAGGGAGCACAGGGACAGAGGGTAACTTTCAGAAGGCAGGTCCCTCCTTCTAATATGTCGGTCCTGGGATCAAACACAAGTTATTAATCAGGCTTTGTGGGAAATGCCTTTTTCCACCAAGTTAGCTAGAAAGTCTAGCCTGTTTTTTTCAGACAGAGTATTACTTTATAGTCCAGGCTGGCATGGACTCATTATTTAGAACAGGCTTTCTTCAAACTTGAGGGAAGTTTTCCCTGTGCAGCTTCCTTCAGCCGTAGCTATCCTGGAACTTGCTCTATAGACCAGGCTGGCCTCGAACTCAGACATCTGCCTGCCTCTGCTTCCCAAGCGCTGAGAGATTAAAGTCATAAGCCAACATCGCCTAACTGACATTAAGAATTTTATAGTACAGCTCAATGACAGAGCACATGGGTTTTGGAGTTCAATTCAGTAATCTTTCACCACCAGAAAAAGAAAACAAAAACCAGCCCAACGTTCCCCAAATTTAGTCTAGAAGCTTGTAGAAGCTGTAGAAAGCTCGCCAAACTTGGATGCAGTTCAGTGTGCCTGTTTGCCTAACATGTAAAAGGGCCTGGATTCAATTATTTTTTTTAAATATTTATTTATTTGTTATGTATACAATATTCTGTCTGTGTGTATATCTGTAGGCCAGAAGAGGGCACCAGACCTCATTACAGATGGTTGTGAGCCACCATGTGGTTGCCGGGAATTGAACTCAGGACCTTTGGAAGAGCAGGCAATGCTCTTAACCACTGAGCCATTTCTCCAGCCCCCTGGATTCAATTCTTTAGATTGCAAAAAGTAAGCAAAGACACACACATAAAAATAAAACTAAACTAGGTATGGTGGTACATACCTATAATCTCAGTTCAAGGCCAATCTGGGCTACATAGTGAGTTTTAAGCCAATTTGGGACATAGAAAAGAAAATCTACACATACCAATTTCTGCTAGGTCTAGTTCCCAAAATTTAGAAAATGGGACTATCAAGCTGGTTCAGTGGGTAAAGGTTTCTGTCTTAAAAGCCTAATAGCCAGAGTTCAATCACCAGAATTTGCCTAACAGTACAAGAGGAGGCCAAAGTTGTTCTTTCATCTCCATAAGTATATCATGGCACACTCCCCACCCCACTTTTAAAAAAACTAAAACAACAGAGTGTGCTGGTATACTTAATTCCAGCACTTAGGAGACAGAGGCAGGGAGAACTCTGTGAATCTGAGACCTGACTGTTGTGTGTATCAAGTTCTAGGACATCCAGACATACAGAGTCAGAACCTGTCTCAAAATATAAAACAATAAAGACATAAATATAAAAAACGCCGTTAACCCCAGTAGTTGGGGGGCAGAAGCAGCAGACCTCTGAGTTCGAGGCCAGCCTGGCCTACAGGGTGAGTTCCAGGACAGCCAGGGCTACACAGAGAAAAACAAAAAGGGCTTTTTACTCCGAAAGAATTGTCCAGAGGGCTGCAGATGTAGTTTAGCAGGTAGAAGTACTTCGCATGGAAGTCTGATGGGTGAGTTTGATCCCCTGAACCCATGGTATAATGAACTTCTCAAAATTATCCCATACACCCATGTGCACACACAGTATTTTACCTGCTCAGAAAAATACCTAGGAGGGTAAAAATTTACCAATTTTAATATTATTTATAAAAGAGTGACCAATCAGAAACCAGAAGTGACTGAAGATCTCCCATCGTCACAAATCTTTAGTAAGGAGCAAGTGGTTTCAACATGGGGTTTCCCCTAGGCCTGGACCTCCTTGCACGATTGGAGTCTTTTCAATATACCACTTTTCATATCTAGCTAGAACGCATCAAAGGAGGGGCACAGGCACTAATTTCTTGATCGCAGTCATACATCTATCCCAAAACCTTAGATCGTTTGAAACTATTCCAAACTGCTGACATGATTCTTAACCCCAAACTGGAGAGGATACCTTATGTTCTAGTAAAACTCATTCTTTTTTCTTGGTGTTTTGAGACAGGGTTTCTCTCAGAGCTCTAACTACCTCTGCTTCCTGAGTACTGGGATTAAAGGCCTGTGCCACCACCACCCAGCAGTAAAACTTATTTTTAAGAATTATTTTGAACACAGTTCAGTGGCAGATAACTTGGGAAAAGTAAGTTCCATATTACATATACTTTTTAAAAATTTATTTCATTTGCACTGGTATTTTGCCTGCATGTATGTCTGTGTGAGGGTGTCATGGAGTTAGAGACAGTTGTGAGCTGCCATGTGGTTGCTGGGAATTGAATCCAAGTCCTCTGGAAGAGCAGTCAGTGCCCTTAACCTCTAAGCCATCTCTCCAGCCCTCATATACTTTTTTTTTTTTGGTAAAAACAGTATAACTGTGTGTGCCAACGCCTGCTTTTGTGGGCTCCTGCCATACCCTCATGTGTAGCTCGGAGGACAATTTTCTGGAATAGGTTCTTTCTTTCCACGTTTACCTGGGATCCAGGGGTTAAACTGAGGTCTTTCAGATTGGCCAGCAAGAGCAAACACTTTCCATCTGATGAATCTTGCCTTTTTCTTACAGCCTCCCAACTCACACTACAGACCCCTTACTAGGCAGAAAGTGGCCCCTTTACTGGAAGTCAAGGAAGGTCTTGAACTTCTGACCCTCTGTGCTAAGATTACGTGTACATGCCACCACACACCCAGCCAGTTATGTGGTACTGGAGACTGGATCCAGGGGTCTGCAGCCTACTAGGCACACACTCTGCAAACTAAGCTTCCCCCCCCCCCGAAGCACCCCCTTTCTCTTCCTATTTTACACGATCATGCTCCGGACCTCCACTTTCCTTATCCCAAGAACGCCTTTACACAAGGTCAAGAAAATGTCCGACCCCTCGCTCCCCGATTTGTTCAACACATCTCTTCTCCATTAGCACACCTGGAGCAGCCCAAGCCCCCTTCTCCAAGTTTCCTGGAAGTTACTTCTTCGTGACCCTAGCAAGAGAAATTCCTCCGATAGTGTCAGTTGGACTCAGTACCCTCAGGTTCCCTTTCTTTCCTCCGAGCGCTACCGGGATTACCCGCGGCTGCCACCGTGTCCGCTTTCTCGGGTTACATTTCTCAACCTTTAGTGGACGAAGAGTGATCCGCGCCAAGCCTGTCCTCTTCCTAAAGTTTTCCTTCTCCCGCCCAACTCCAGAGTCGCTCACTGGAGTCGAACAATTCTGTCCAGCTCGTGAAGAGCTGACCCAGCGACGGCTCGGCTCTTCAGGAACCACTTGGCTCCCGGGCTCTGGATCCGCTGCCCCGCCCTCTCTAGACTCCCGCAACCCGCAAGCTCTGCGCGGGAAGCGGACTCGGCAGGCGCTGGGCCCGGCCGCGCCCCCAACTCCTCTCGCTCCAGTCTTCCGTTCCCGGCCCTCGCCCGCCCGCCCGCGGCCTCCCGCCGCCGTCGCGCCCCCCCTCCCCCGCCTCCAGCCCGCCTCTTCACCTCGTAGCAGCGCCCGAGAGTCCGAGAGGAATCGGTACCGCGCTCTTAGCGCGTGGCGTCGGGCGGCCCGAGGGAGTAGCGCCCAGAGGAGCAGAAAGCCGGACGGCTGCAGTCGAACGCCGAGCTGAAGCGGCGTACCGCAGGCCCCACCAGCGGCCCTCCCCTTAGCCGAACAAAAGAGCCTCTCACTCTGCGCTGCCCGCCGCCTGCACCGCGCAGACGCGATGACCCGCCACACGGCATCATGGGACTCGGGGGGGGGGGGGTCTGTCCAAGACTACAAGTCCCAGAGTGCTGCGCGAGGCTCGGGCCGCCCGCCCCACTTTCAAGGGCTGTCGGGTGTTTTCGTAGTTTTGTTTTTCTTTTAAACTGGAAAGGCAGGGTCGACTGTAGTCTAGAAAGTTTGTGGGTAGTGGTGGGGTATTGTTTGTTTCATAACAGGGTGGGTAGCCCAGCTGGCTTCGAACTCGTGGCCTTTCTTTTGCCTCAATTCAAGATTACAGGCGTCCTGGGGCTGGAGAGATGGCTCAGCGGTTAAGAGCACTGGCTGCTCTTCCAGAGGTCCTGAGTTCAATTCCCAGCAACCACATGGTGGTTCACAGCCATCTATAATAAGATCTGGTGTCCCCTTCTGGCCTGCAGGCACACGTGGAAGGAATGTTGTATACATAATAAATAAATAAATCTTAAAAAAAAAAAAGATTACAGGCGTAGCGTCCGCCACTATTCCTTAGTCAGTCTACCCAGAACTCGTGTGTTTGGAAACTAGCCCCTTGATATTTGATCCGGAAAACCATTTGCCTCTGGGCAGTTCTATAATTAACAACCTCTGCCATTAAAAGATCATCTTAACTGCCAGGTGCGGTGGTGCACAGCTTTAATCCCAGCATCTGGAGGCAGAGGCAGGCAGATTTCAGTGAGTTCGAGGCCAGGCCAGCCTGGTCTACAAAGCGAGTTCCAGAACAGCCAGGGGTACACCAGAGAATCCCTGTCTTGAAAAAAAAAAAAAAACTTAACATATTCGTTGCCTGAGATTTATCAAATCTCCACCTTTCAGTAATGTCCAGCAAACTCTATAATGTTTTATCTCCACCTCGATGAGGTTCCTACTCCTCAGCCTTGAATGAATCACTTTCCTGATCAGCACTTCCTGAATTTTCCTTTCCCTCTCTCTTCCACATCTGTTCTCTCTCCTCTCCTTTCTCTTCCTCCTTCCCTCTTTCTAGTTTTGTTTTGGCTGTTGTTATTTATTTATTTATTTATTTATTTATTTATTTATTTATTCGTGGTGGATGGACAGGGTCTCAAGGAAGCCCTGGCTAGCCTTGAACTCTTGAGTCTCCTGCCTCCATTTCCCAAGTGCTGGAGTTACAGGTATGTGCCACCACATGCAGAAATTTCCCTTTATTGTCTGTGCCAATGGGTGACTTTTATGGGGACTCCTCCATCTCCATGATACCCCTTATCTAGCTAATTAAGCAAAACCTATGGTTGTCATTTGTATGTGTGTGTGTGTGTGTGTGTGTGTGTGTGTGTGGGACAGGGTTTCTCTGTAACTTTAGAGCCTGTCCTGGAACTAGCTCTTGTAGACCAGACTGGCCTCGAACTCACAGAGATCCGCCTGCCGCTGCCTCCTGAGCTCTGGGTTTAAGGGCGTGCACTACCACTGCCTGGCTTATAGTTGTCATTCTTTTTTTTTTTTTTAAGATTTATTTATTCATTCAGTTTTTAAATTTATTATTTATGTGTGTATCCCTGCTCACCAGAAAAGGGCACAAGGTCTCATTATAGATGGTTGTGAGCCACCATGTGGTTGCTGGGAATTGAACTCAGGACCCCCGGAAGAGCAGTCAGTGCTCTTAACCTCTGAGCCATCTCTCCAGCCCCCATAGTTGTCATTCTTTAACTAGTGTCCTAGTTAGGCTTTCAGCTGGGTCACTGCAAACTTTTGAACTGTAAACTCCAGTTAGAATGGAGATACTCCCTTCTATGGCTCACTATGTCCACAACACCCCATAAAACCCTTGGTATGTGTTGCTGGCATTCATACGTCCCTGTTTTCCTCATGTGATTAAATAAATAAACGAGATTTCCTCCTCCCTCACAGAAAATAGATCTGGTCAGACTTTCCAAGGTCAGGTGTGAAGCTCCCTGCCTCTTAATCCTAGTACTCAGGAGACTGAGGCAGGAGGATTGCTGTAAGTTTAAAAGCAGCTTAGGCTATGTAGGGAGTTCCAGGACAGCCTAGGCTGCAAGTGGGAGCCTGTCTCAAAACAAAACAAAACAAAACAATGACAACTTTCCTGTCAAAAAACAAAGACAAGAGAGAAAGAGAGAGAGGTTTAGCTCAGCAATACCATACACAAATTTATTTAAAAGAGACCAATTCTTCCTGAAAATATGTGGATTGAGCCTCCAAAGGTAGGCAGCAATCCACCTATTCTTTCCTGATGTGGATGCTTTAGATAACTTGGAAAGTGAGAATATTAGTACTACTTTTAGCTTTGCTTCATCTTGTCTTGGTGCTAGGGATCAAATCCAGGGCCTTGTGCCTGGTAAGAAAGTACTTACAGGCCTGGGGAGATGGGCCAGAGGTTGAGGGCCTTTGCGGCTCTTCCAGAGGATCTGAGTTCTGTTCCCACCACCCACAGTGTGCTTCCCATCAGCCAGTTCCAGAGGATCCAACTCCTTCTGACTGTTGCTGCATACACACACACACACACACACACACACACACACACACACACACACACACACACACTCAGGCACATAGCATCTTACTAGCGAGCGCCGCTCCACTCAAAGCTTAAGACATTATCATTGAGTATGTACACCAGCGCTAGGAGTCCTGGCTTCCTTCATTCTCTTCTTGGCCCTGAATCTGGAACCATGTGCAGAACAAGCCATCACTCTCCAGCTGGGCGCTACCCCCAGCCTCTCCAGTCCAGGTGAAGGGTTTTTTTTTTTTTTTTGTTGTGTTTTGGCTTGTTTTAGTGTCAGGGTCTTCCACACAAATTCCTTGGCCATGAACTCTGCGACGTACCTCAGCCTCCCTGATTGGTTCTCACAGTCTGCACTGGTGAATAGGGACCTCAGCCATTTGTCCCAGGGCTTGAGTACCGCCAGATGAATGAAAAAATAAAAAGGGAGGACATGCCTGTTCCTAGGTACGTGTGGTGGAGGAGGAAGTTTATTGTAGATGAGAGAGAGCGTGGCCAGAGGCAGAGACATTTGGGAGAGTGCAGAATGGACATGACCCTGAGCCATGTGAGAAGGGGGAAGGGAAAGAAGAAGAGAAGGAGAGAAAGCAGAGAAGGAGGAGGAGGAGGAGGAGGAGGAGGAGGAGGAGGAGGAGGAGGAGAAAAGAGAAGAAGGGGGGGGCAAGTTCATCAGCCAAGAGGGCAAAAGTTAACAAAATGGGCGGGAAACAAAAAATGGCTGGGGGAAGGGCAGCCCAGACCCTGGGCTGGAGAACTGGGAAGGGGGGGGGAGGGAGGGTAAAGGGCAGGGTCTGTCCTCCTTATCCTGTTACAGGTTGGGACTGAGGGATGCTGGGAGAACCTGGAGGCCAGGTCTGTTTTGATATGTTAAATTGGTACCTCAGCCATTTATCCGAGGGTATGAGGCTCTACAGGCAGCAGCCCCATAGCCAAACTACGTTAAATTCTTGACTGGAGGTGGGAATTATAATCCCAAATTTATTGCATTTCCAATAGCCAAATCATGTTCCTGTCAGCATCAAATGCTGCCACCCCCAAGCCCTACGTTAAGCTGAATTCCACTCTTCATGTAAATGTACTGGCTGCTCTTCCAGAGGATCCGGTCAGCCGCACCCACGTGGCTGCTAACAACTGCCTGTAACCAGAGGGTCTGACAACCTCACACAGACAGGCATGTAGACGGAACACGAATGCACACAAAATAAAACATTAATTAATTTTAAAAAAGAAAGGAAAGCCAGGTAGTGGTGGCACAAGCCTTTAATCCCAGAACTGGGAAGGCAAAGGTAGACAGATCTCTGTGACTTTGAGGCCAGTCTGGACTACAAATTGAGTTCCAGAACAGTTAGTGAGGGTGGCAGCCAGCGCTTTTCAGAACTCACACAAATGTGCCTGCCCTTCTTATTGTGGCCAAGAACTGTTGGGTCTCAAACCCGAGAGGAATCGCTGAGGTGCCTATAAACATGGCAGAGCAGACAGTGGTATCCAGGTCTCCCTGCATCCCTCAGTACCTACCTGTTACAGGGCCCTCATGGCTGGAACACCACCTACCCCTTATCTCTTCCCCCAGCTGCCCTGCCCTATATAATGAAGCCATTTTGAATACTTGATCTTTTCGTCTACCCTTTTACCCCTCAGACCTTTTACCCTGTGCATCTGTCCCTCCTCCCCACTCCCGTGGCACACCTGCCCTGGATTCTCCCAGATGCCTCTGCCTCTGCTCTCCCTTTTGTCTACAATAAACGTCCTCCTCCACCAAACCTAGATGCAGCCCTGTCCCTTTCTTTTTATTTATTTTTTTTTACATCCAATAACCTTGAATTTCCGTTCCTGCAGCCTCATCCTCTATAGATCTGGGGTTGCTGGAGTTTGAGCCCCCAACCCCAGTTTGGTTAGCTCCCTGAAATCCAATTGTTAAAGATTTATTTATTCTGGAGTTAACAATGTAGTCTCTTATAAAATATAATACCATTGCTGGGTGGTGGTGGCACTCGGGAGACAGAGGCAGGCAGATCTCTGTGAGTTTGAGTCTAGCCTGGTCTACAGGAGTGAGTTCTAGGACAGACAAGGGCTACACTGAGAAACCCTGTCTTGTGGGGTTAAAAAAAAAAAAAGCAAAACAATGTAATATGTTTAAGAGTTTCGGAGACATTTCTTCTCTTTCATAGCCTGTGGTTTGTTTGAGTTTTCTCATCAGTTCCCTGATAGTTGAGTTTGATTAGAATATGTACTCTTAAGTCCCATACCTCTGACTTTGATTAGTTTGGTTTTTGTTTGTTTGTTTGTTTAAATTGTGGGGTCTTGGGGCTGTAGAAATGGCTCAGCGATTAAGAGCGTCGGCAGCTCTTCCAGAGGTCCTCAGTTCGATTCCCCCACCCACATGGTGGCTCACAGTCTGTTGTGCCCTCTTCTGGTGTGCAGGTGTATGTGCAGATAGAGCACCATATACATGGAATAAATACATTTTAAAAAGATTGTGGGAGTCTTTTGCAGCTCAGCTTGACGTTAGAACGCTAGTTCAGCCTCCCCAGTACTGGGGATTATACATGTGTCACCAGGCCCAGCTTTTATTTTATTTTTTTTAAAGATTTATTTATTTATTATATATACTGTATTCTGCACCAGATCTCATTACAGATGGTTGTGAGCCACCATGTGGTTGCTGGGAATTGAACTCAGGATCTTCGGAAGAACAGGCAGTGCTCCTAACCTCTGAGCCATCTCTCCAGCCCCAGGCCTGGCTTTTAAAATAGATTTTATACACAAAGACTGGAGGTGTTTTTAACATGTTTGCATCTTGACTGTGACCTGCGCAAAATCTCCCACGGTATCATGTTGCTGGTGTTCAATATGTTTTTTAAAATAATTTATTGGGCTGGAGAGATGGCTCAGTGGTTAAGAGCATTGCCTGCTCTTCCAAAGGTTCTGAGTTCAATTCCCAGCAACCACATGGTGGCTTACAACCATCTGTAATAAGATCTGGTGCCCTCTTTTGGCCTGTAGGCATGCATGTAAGCAGACTACGGTGTACACAACAAATAAATTAAAAATAATAATAAAATAATTTATTTATTTTTATTTTATGTGCTTTGGAGTTTTGCCTGTATGTATGTCCGTGTGAGGGTGTCGGGCCTTGGAGTTATGGTCTGTAGTGAGCTGCCACGTGGATGCTGGAAACTGAACCCTGGGCCGCTGGAAGAGCACTCAGTGCTCTTAACCTCTGAGCCATCTCTCCAGCCATGCAATATATTTTTCAGTGTTTTGAAGTTTGCATTGTTCCAGTTGTTTGAGGCTGTGGTTGTTATTTTCCAGCATTTATTGTGTAAGCAACAGTTGAAAACTTTCTAGTCAAGGTGGCAGGTGCGTATAATACCAACATTTGGGAGGCAGGAGAATTATGAATTCCAGGGTTGCCTGAGCTATGTAGTAAAACCCTAGTCAAAAAAAGAAAAGAAAAGACAAAGACAAGGGAAAAAGAGCTGGTTAATCAGATATTTGAATGCAGAGTTGGCCACGTAAAGGAAGACAGAAATATTACTGCCAATAAGAAAATGTCTTTCATGCAAAAAAATTAGCTTTGGTAATTTGGTGTCTACAGTAAGGAATCTGACAACTAACTGAAAGTTCTCTGATGACGTCAGTGATGATAGTAACATGATTTTATTTACTTTATTTTTTTGGATGGGATTGGAGAGATGGCTAAATGGTTAACAGCATTTGCTGCTCTTGCAGAGGATTGGGGTTCAATTCCCAGCACCCACATTTGGGTAGGTCTTCTGTAACTCTAGTTTCAGAGGATCTGATGACCTCTTCTGGCTTCTGTGGGCACTGCACACACAAGCTGGACCTATAACTCACGCAGCTTCATATACAGACACATAAGGAAAAACAAGTCTTTAAAAGGAAGCCACCACTTGTTAAATGGGCATGATGGGGCACACCTGTAATCCCAGCACTTGGGTGACTGAGGCAGGGGGATTGTACATTTTGAATCTGAGGTAATCTTGGTCTACATAGTTAGTTCTAGGCTAGCCCAGGCTAGATAAACAAGACTTTAATCTTAAGATGAAAGGAGAGACAGATGGGAAGGGAGAGGGAGAGTAGTCTTTGACGTTCTGTTTTAGCATAGGAATATTCGCGATTGTTAGAGCGGGCGAAAAACACCCTTTTCCCGGTGATATGCCTGTGCTGGGCTAGATTCTCTTCATATTCCAAAGCCATAGGGCATGAAAGGGAACCGGGGTGGCGGGAGGGGGGGGATAGGGGGGGGGGGGGGGGGGGGGGGGGGGGGGGGGGGGGGAGGATTTGGGACTTGAGAAATGACTCAGAGGTTTAGAGCACTTCAGCTCTTGCATAGGACCAGGGTTCAGTTCCCAGATCTCCACAGTGTCTCCAACCATTTGTAATGCCAGTTCCAGGAGAGCTGAGGCCCTCCTTTACCCTGAGGGTTCCAGGTAGGCACCCATACTTACAGGCAAAACACTCGTACACAAAATAAAAACAAACATTTATTTTTGGGGTGTGTATGGGTGCATTTGTGTATGCCTCGGATCCACTGGAGTTGGAGCTGCAGGAATTGTGAGCTGCTTGATGTGGGTGCTGACTGGATGAGAAAAACAGTCTTAAGTTCTGAGCCATTTCTTCAGCCTCTGTTGGGTTGTTTTTGAGTCAGGGTCTTAGGTAGCCTGGGCCAGGCTGAAACTCACTATGTAGTTGGCAATGGCCTTCGGTTCCTGCCTCTACTTCCAAGTGCTGGGGTTACAGCTGTAAAATCATCTCTTTAACAGATCAAGAGGGTTTCTGATTGTGTTTCGAGATTGAGCCTTACTCTGTAGCCTGGGTGGCCTGGAACTCACTATGTAGCTTTAATCTTCCAAGTGTTAGGATTCCAGGCGTGAGGCCCTTCCATTACCGTAAGAGGAATTTGCTTGTCACCAGGTAGCATTTTCATCAGCTTTTTCTTGCTTACTAACTGCGTGCTCCTGCTTTGGGCTTGTCTCGGGGAGTCACTGTGAGTTGTCAGCCTTCTTGTCTGTTTTTTTGCTGTGACTTTTCCAAAACTAACTCCAAGTGCCCTTGACGTTTCAGCTGGGGAACTACAATCTCCGAGGTTCAAAGCGGTACCCTTAGGAGATCTTAGTGAGGCTCCAGGAATGTGGGGAACCGTCCCACACTACAGACAACCGTGTAAAACCCTTACGGACACCTCGGATCCCAAGCTGCTAAAGGGGGTGTGGGGGGGCTTTAATGATGCTCCCTGAGCGCTGATTGGCGCGCCTGACAGCGGTGGGCGGGACGCGGAACTGAAGAGAACCCCGAGGGATTTCAGTCCTCGCGCCCCACCTCCTGCACCCCTACCGATTTCCGGAAAGATCCGGATTGCAGCCCACGTCTGGGCGGGGCGGAGATTGACCGGCAGTCGCCACTGAGAGCCCCGGCCTGCAGGGGTGGGGCGTCCTGGACACTCAGGATTGGTCCGTCGGGAGCCGCCTCCCGTCGTGCACCGGGGCGCCGGCGACTCACCCGGAAGGAGAAGCCGGGATTCGGGCTATATGGTGCGGTGCTGGCGGTGTCTTAGTAGAGAGCGGCTGCTGCTCTCAGGTGAGGGGGCGTGGGCGGGGCCGCAGCTCGTTGGTGCTGCTGGGGGTGGGAATGAGACGCCGGCTCGAGGAGCAGTGGTGGCATTTGAGTGATGGCCTCGCTTGACGTGCTTTAGAGAAGGGGTTGTGAAAGTGAGGGCTTGCTGGGGATCCAACCAGAAAGGAACCCTGGCTTTTCAATTGACTTTGAGAACAGAAGGTATCTTTCGTCCCAAGTTTAACCGGGAAAGGAGAAGGAGCGTGTGGTTGTTTTCCATCTAGTTTGATGAGAATGTAAGGGAGCGGCCAGAGTCAGTGTTTGGGGGGATGTAGCTATCTATCCAAGTGGCCGGGAGTGGGAGAAAATGGCAGATCCTTTTCGCAGACACTGGAAGTTATGATCGCCTTCGTTAGTATCGGGTGAAATGAGTGGGTTTATCGACTGAAAGGTGGAACGGCTGCTTGATTGACGGGAGAGTGTCAGGCGGGAGAGCTTCTCCTAACACCTGTGGGTATTTAGGACAGCGAGGTTTTTGAATTGCTGTCAGTTGACATCGGAGGTTCGAAAATGAGTAAGAAAAAAGCGGGGAGGCTCCTTGGTGCAATCTTTTTATGGTCTGATTTGCTTTTAACGTGTCTTTCGAAGTAGTTTTAAGTGGCAGAAAAAAATGAGGGAAGGCCTTGAATTAGCAGTTCCGAGCTTTATAGTGCATTGGCTTTGTACACACCCAAAGATCTGGTTCTTCCCCAGCACTGTTGGCGCTGGTATTGCTGTGGGAAGCAAACAGCACATCAGATATGACGGAAAAGGCCCAGGAGATGTAGTTAGCTTCCTAACCCTTAGAGGTTACTTTACCCTTTCTTAGTCGATGCACAAATCCATCTGTAGAGATGCATCTGGAGATGGAGGTGTATAACTAGTGATAGAGCTGAAGTTAAGAACTTGCTGCTTCTCCAGGAAGGGACTGAGCTTCGTTTCCTTCCAAGGAGTAGTGTCTTTGGGAAGGAAATCGATGGAGAATCCTGGCTGTTAGAAGCGGAGTCTAGGTTTTACCGGACTGTGGTGGCCCTTACCTTTAATGCCAGCACTCCAGGAGGCCAAAGCAGATCTCTGTGAGTTAGGAGCCAGCTTGGTCTACTACAGAGTGAGTTCCAGGACAGCCAGGCAGCCAGGGCTGTTAAACAGAGAAATCCTGTATCAAAAACAAACAAACAAACAAACAAATAAACAAAAAAAAAAAGAGAAAGGGAAAAGGACTAGAGTCTAGGTTTTTGCAGTTCCAGTGATTTAAGGAAATTTACAAGAACTTCCTCAGTGCCCTTTAAACCTTTAGACTGAGGTTTAAGGTCACAAGCATATGGAGTCCTAGGAGGCTTGGATTTATTTATTTATTTATTTGGTTTTTCGAGAAAGGGTTTCTCTGTAGCTTTGGAGCCTGCCTTGGAATTTTTTTTTAATTTTTAATTTTTTTATTTATTTACTGCCTTGGAATTTTTAAAAGCCAGTTTGTGGTTGTTTTTATCTACATTAGCTACACAATAAATATGGAGGAAAAACTTCCACATGGGGGTGCTGCAGGCCCCTTCCAAGCTCTTCTTGAGACCAAAGGTATGATGACTATTTGGTTATTGAACAAGAGTCTTGCATTTCACAGACCTTTTGAGGTGGAGAGGTGTGACCTCCCTTCAGTGCAGAGATGGCTCTTGTCATCTCTCCTACTGAACTACAAAAAGACACTTCAGAATATTTAGTTCTCCATTCGTGGCAGACTAGCAAATGCCTAAAAAGAGAAAGGGGTGCAGAATTAACCCCAGGAGATTAATTATTTACAGCAAGGTTTTTTGTTTTGTTTTGTTGGTCACAGACCTTTGTCTGTTTCCATCTGGACTGTTAGGCTGGGTTATTGGGGAATTGGAATCTCCTGAATTTTATTCAGTTCGGGGCCTGTTGGAGGGGGTGACTGCAGCAATTGAAAAACCAGGTTGTCAGCAAGAGCGCTGTTTATTATGGTGTTGAAATCACAAAACCTTGGGGTTTGCTCCACAGTGTAGCACAGTTTTGTCATCTGCCAGGTAGCCTTGTTCCTGCGTGCAATGTCTGTCTGTAGAAGTGAGACCTTCTGGGATAGTGGAAAGAATTGCAAAAGCTGTTTGCTCTGCTAATTTCAGGCTGTAAATGAGTTCCCCTTCTTTTGAAACATTAGCCCTGTGCTAGCAAAACATAAACTAGACGGAAGCTCATTACGCGCTCTTCTAATGGGAAGCCTGAACTAATAAGAGAATGTGTTTAAAATTAATTGTGGGACTGTAGAAACGAGTGGGTGTGTGGATGGGCCTGGGAGGAGGGGAGGGGGAGCTTAGAGATAGTCTTGTTTTCCCAGGAGCCAGCCCGGATCATTTGTTGGCAGTACATATTGGCTGAAGTCAGTTTTCATTTCAAGGTAAATTGGAAAGGGAAATTAAACCTTATTGTTCTGCTCTTAAGAGAGAGGAAGGGGGTGGAGGCGGCAGCCAGGGTGGAGCTGCTGGAGTGGTTCTAGGAGTAACAAGATTAGTGCTGTATTTTAACAGAAGGTGACATCATGGGCCCCCTTGGAATCCAGTAACCCTGTGCTGCAGCCTTCATGGTCCCCTTGTTGGAGTGGGCGACTTCGCTGCACACATAAACTGCCACCCTGGGGGACATCAGTGGCTTAGGCTTTAATGAATCTTTACAAAGGAGCGGAATGCATCCTGAGGTGACCTGCAAAGCTGCGGGGTGCTTGGGCAGAGGTACAAACCGGATGTCAGGATTGGAAGTGACTACAATGGTTGGCTCCAGTTCTAGAGAGCTGATTAGGGAAGGTGGTGACTATAACCGGGCCATTCAGTTGGGTGCTCCCCGGAGCACTGCAGCTCAGTGACTCACCTGTCTGGAGGTGACTGTGGTTAGCAAGATGGAGATCGCTGGAGCACTGATGTGTGTAGGGACTGGGTTGTCTCTAAACAACCAGGAGAGGGCGCTGCTAGGCTCCTTTTCAAAGCTGTGCTCCTCAAGACCACCAAAGTTTACAAGGGAACCCACCTGCCTTTCTGGCCACCCACACACTCTCCACAAACCCCAACAAACTCTGGGTTGGAGTGACCTTGAGGAGGGTTCCAGGAGCAGTCTGAGAATGAGGCAAAGTCCCCAGGGCTTTTAGCTTGCCACTAACGAATGTGGGTGATTTTCCCTTCCTCTTTAAAGTTTTACACAGCATAATTGGGGACTTGGAGTCACCCAGCTTTCCCCAAGGGATATCTATTAAAAGCTTTTGGGGTTTTGCCCTGGCAAAACCTGGTAAGGACACACTTGCTAACTCTGCTTGTTCCCGTTCCTTTTGCCCCCCTCAGATGTTCTCTTCCGATGGGCTTTTGGTGTAGGATGTTGGAGAACCAAGAGCTGGAGGTAAGCGTGGGCTCCGAGTGGGGTAGAGCTGGAGGCCCCATTTTTTGGGTGAGGGGACACAGATGTAGAGTGTCTGTGGTGTGTTTTCCCCTGGTAATACCCTTGGTGTTTTTTCATGTGCTCAGAATAAAGCCAGGTGAAAGAAGTCAGAACAAGTGTACAGGCTGAGAAGTGAGCTTTCGTTTTGACTAACTTTCCATTGGTTGGAATGTACTAGAATAAGCGTTTTTTAAAGTTAAGTTTTTGGCTATCCTCCAAGAAATGGGCTCATCAGGACATTTTCATTCGTATCGCTGTACTTTGTTCTTTTTTTTAAATTTTATTTATTTATTACATATATAGTGTTCTTCCAGCATGCCAGAAAAGAACACCAGATCTTATTGTAGATGGTTGTGAGCCACCATGTGGTTGCTGGGAATTGAACTCAGGACCCCTGGAAGAGCAGTCAGTGCTCTTAACCTCTGAGCCATCTCTCCAGCCCCTGTACTTTGTCCTTATTTGTCTAGTCTTTCCTTGTTCAGATGGAGCTTGTGAGTGCTCAGCTCTGCCAATGAGCCATCTATCCATCTATCCCTAACTCTCCTTTTAACCCTATGTAATGCGGCTATGTGGACCCGGCTGACCTTCAGTTTGATGGCAATCCTCCTGCCTCTTCCTGGGTGTTGGGTTTAAAGGCGGGAGCCATTGTCTGCAGCTCTCTATTTTTTTATTTGAAGTCTTACTAAGTTCCTCGGATGAGGCCTAGAACTTTGATTCTCTTGCCTCAGCCTCTCAAGTCATTAGTTTTATAGGCCTGTACGAGTTGGCATGGCCTGTGGTCTCGCAGAGAACAGGGATTTTTGTTTCTTGTTTATGTTCTGTCTTTGCACAGTGCCTGTCATGCACCGGTGTCAGGAAATACTTGTTGAATTGACTGGAGAAATGATTGGAAGTTGGGACTGAGTTAGTCTACTGTACTAGAAACTACTGTGTGGTCAGAGCTGCCTTGCCAACTAGGCACAGTGCCTTATGATCTCAACACTAGGAGGCAGACTGTGAAAAATGCCACAAGTTCCAGGCAATATGTCGACATCGTGAGTTCCAGGCCAGCCAGGCTCCAAGGCTGAAACCAAACCACTCTCTGTCTGTGAAAGGTGGAGTGAAGCTGAGGGAGCATTTTTTTAAACACCTGCAGGAGGTGATCACGGTGCGTGTTCAGGACCCCCGGGTGCAGAATGAGGGCTCCTGGAATTCTTACGTGGACTATAAGATCTTCCTTCATGTGAGTCGAGCTTCTGGAATGGGGAACTGAGGACTGTGGGCTGTGCTGAAGTAGAGGTGACTTGTGGGTGTCCCCAGCAGTCTGAGACAGGAGACTTAGAAGGCACGGAGTGTGGAGAAGAAGGAACACAAGGTGTAGTTGGGAATTGCTTTCAGGCTGTCCAGTGGCATCTTGGCCTGGGGAACAATGGCCTCATAATCTGGCCCCTTAAGGAGAGCGGTGGTGATGATCTCATATGAACTTAGTCTTTGTCCATTTAACTCTTTTCACAAACTTCCTCTTGTAGACGAACAGCAAGGCCTTTACTGCCAAGACCTCCTGTGTGCGGCGCCGCTACCGTGAATTCGTGTGGCTGAGGAAGCAGCTACAGAGGAATGCGGGTTTGGTGTGAGTTTGCTCTTGCTGTCTTCTCAGGTTTGAGGAGACTCTTGGGTGATTATGTGGTGGCTGGAGTCTGCAGAGAAAAGCACTGAGGACATGCCAGGTACCGAAGAAATGCTTTAAACCACATGTTTAAGTCAGTGTAGGCAAACCAGCATTCTCCTCTCCCGTTGTTTGACTTAGCAGAACTGTCTGAGCAGGAAACAGTGTATGTATGCACTCGTGTGCCCACACATCTGTAGTCTGAACAGGAAACAGTGTATGTATGCACTTGTGTGCCCACACATCTGTAGTCTGAACAGGAAACAGTGTATGTATGCACTCGTGTGCCCACACATGTGTAGTCTGAGCAGGAAACAGTGTACAGATGCACTCGTGTGCCCACACATCCATAGTTCACTGACTGAACACATTTTAAAACATTTCCTAGATTCTTTAGTACCTGGCATGTTGTAAGTTGCCCCACTATGTAGTTCAAGCTGGCCTTAAACTTGTCCTCTGTGGCAGCATCTGGAGTGCTGGGGTTGTAGGCATAGGTCATCTCACCTTTTTTTTTTTTTTTTTT
>NW_026067974.1:8731297-8739222 GCF_014885135.2 Alexandromys fortis | reverse complement strand
TCCTTTTTTTTTTTTTTTTTTTTTTTTTTTGATTTTTCGAGGCAGGGTTTCTCCGTAGCTTTTGGTTCCTGTCCTGGAACTAGCTCTTGTAGACCAGGCGGGCCTTGAACTCACAGAGATCCACCTGTCTCTGCTTCCCGAGTTCTGGGATTAAAGGCGTGCGCCACCACCGCCCGGCCCAGGGGTCCTTGGTACCAAGCGAATCCCAGTGCTAGGAGACACGGGAACCCTAGGGGTTTGCCGGCAGCTAGTCCAGCCAAATGGATGAGCTCTGCTTCAACAAATGAAGTGGAGGGTGATTGAGGAAGATCTCCTATTCAACTTGTCTGGCTTCCACACGTATGTGTGTGCACGTGCTCCCCACCCCAGTGCAGAGCACAGAAGTAGTAGAGCTGGGTGTAGTGGAGCAGGCCTGTAGTGCTACCACCTAGGAAGCAGAGACAGAGGACCACTGCAAGCTCCAGGCCAGCCATGCCTATGTAGTATAGTGAAGCCATGGGTCAGAAAGCCCCAAAGGGGGCTAGAGAGATAGCTCTGTTTAAGAGCCCTTGTTGCTCCTGTAGAGGACCTGAGTTTGGCAGCCCATACCAGGTTGCCTACAACTGCCTGTAATTACAGTTCCAGGGATCTGAGAACATAGGAATGCAGTGTCCTCTTCTGGCCTCTGAGGACATTGCGTACACATGGTGCACATATCATCAGGCAAGCACATACACATGAAGAAAAAGTGATTGATGTTGGAAGTGTGTATACTAGATGGAGTGGTATAGAAGCATTGTGTACACAGTGTTCTCCAGAAGAAGACACCAGATCTCATTACAGATGGTTGTGAGTCACCATGTGGTTGCTGGGATTGAACTCAGGACCTCTGGAAGATCAGCCAATGCTCTTAACCACTGAGCCATCTCTCCAGCCCAACAGTGGGATTTTTTTTTTTTTTTTTTTTTTTTTTTTTGAGATGTGGTCTGATGTAGCCCAGGTTGGCCTTGAACTGCCGATTCTCTTGCCTCTACCTCCCTCCTTTACTTCAGAGTGTTTGGGAATGCTCACAGGTGGCTGGTCTGCCCACTGCCATGTGGGCCTGATGGGGCCACTGCGATAGGACATACCAGCCAGTTCCCTTGCTTCCTCTCCTCTAGGCTGCTTTGGGTGTCCATCTGCCTCTGTCTGTTACTCTCTCTGAGGGTGTCTGTCTCCCCCCTCCACCCCCCCACTTTGTGTGTGTGCTGGGGATTGAATTCAGGGCTTTGTACATGGCTGGCAATTGCTCTATCACTGAGTTATGTCTTCAGCCCTAGCTTCTTGTCGATACTTTCTAACGTGTTCCCTGTGCTTTATAACAGAAGATAGGAAAGTTTAACAGTAATTTGCTATAACTCACCTCATTTTCAGCAAATTCTGGGGCTAGAGTATTTCATCTATCTATCTATCTATCTATCTATCTATCTATCTATCTATCTATCTATCNAACTCAGGACCTCTGGAAGATCAGCCAATGCTCTTAACCACTGAGCCATCTCTCCAGCCCAACAGTGGGATTTTTTTTTTTTTTTTTTTTTTTTTTGAGACAGCGTTTCTTTACCTAGGCCTGGCTGTTCTGAAACTCACTCTGTAGACCAGACTGGCTTCAAACTCAGAGATGGGCCTGCCTCTGCCTCCTGAGTGCTGGAACTAAAGGTGTGCGCCACTGCACCTCGCTGAGAGTGGGAATTTTATGTCACCTCTCTGGTTTTCTAAAAGGAGGGCACTAATATTTCCTCCTGGGGTTTTTAGAAGGATTAACTGCCATGTTTGTGGATATGCCATGTAATGTGCCTGCCGTAGGGCACACTATCAACCAGTGTTAGCTCTGTCACGTCCCTAATAAAAGCTAATTGTATTGATTGGGCCTCTTTTTAGGGGATATTTTGGGGCGTGGTTAGAGTGAGGCCTCACTTACCTTGCGTGTCACGCCATGCTCCCACAGGCCTGTACCTGAACTTCCTGGGAAGTCCACTTTCTTTGGCAACTCCGATGAGTTCATCGAGAAGCGGCGGCAAGGTCTCCAGCTTTTCCTCGAAAAGTGAGTGGACATGTTGGCTTGGCACTGGCCGCCGTGTGGAGGCAGGGCCACAGGAAGGTGCCGGGCAGATGCAGGCTGCCCTGCTCATGCAGCCACACTTGTGACCTGCTTTCTTGCGCCCTTCCACCTCCAGTGCTGCCTGAAGCCAGAGCCTGGCTGGGATGGGGACGAGGAAGCGACTTCATCACGTGTTCTGTGCTGTGCTCTCTCCTGCTCCAGGGTCCTGCAGAGCGTGGTCCTTCTGTCGGACAGTCAGTTGCACCTCTTCCTCCAAAGCCAGCTCTCAGTGCCCGAGATTGAAGCCTGTGTCCAGGGCCGAGGCTCCCTGACTGTGTCTGATGCCATTCTTTGTTACGCTATGTCAAACTGTGGCTGGGCCCAGGAGGAGCGGCAAAGCACCCCTCACTTGGCGAAAGGAGACCAGCTTAACAGGTAACTGTGGGACCAGTGACACATGGGGTGTGTCATGGACATCAGTAGCATGCCCATGTGTTAGGGAAAGGAATGTCACAGCATTGGTAGCCTTGGAAAGGCCTAGTTCTCTATCTTGAATGAAAAACTAGATGTCCACTGAAACTCAGGAGAAAGAAGAAGGGGCAGCTTTCCTTGGCTGGCTTTTTCCTTTTGTTTAAGGCAGAGTCTCACTCTGGCCCGTACTGGCCTGGAGCTCACTGTATCCCAGGCCGGTATTCAACTTGTGGTCATCTATCTGCCTCAGATGTTAGCTCAGGGATTCCAGGTGTGTATACAGCACTCTGCCAGTTTTAGAATACTTGTTTCTTCTTCTTTCTCCCTCCCTCCCTCTGTTTCTCCCTCCTGTCTCTCCCTCCCTCCCTTTTTTATTGTGAGGCTCCAGCTGTGTCGACCTACTCATTATGTAGGCTACTCACTATGTAGTCCAAGCTGGTCTCTAACTCAACGGAGATTCGCCTGCCTCCTGAGTGCTGGGAGTAAAGGTGTGCACCACCATGCCAGGCTCCTTTTAAAAATTGTTTAATTAGTTAATTTTTGTGATTCTGGGTGGGAATGAAGTCCTGGGCTTCACTTGTGTATGGTCTGTTCTACCACCATGCCACCTCCTCATGTTAACATGTCCCTGCTCTAAATGAGGAAACGCTACCCCGGTGAGCAATGGCTGTCCATTCCCTGGTAACCGTAGTCTACTTTCTGTCTGGATCTGCCTCTTGTGGGCGTTTCAAACACATGGCGTCACAGGGCAGGCGGATCTGGCTTTTTCCATCCAGCATAATGCTTCAATTTTTTTAAGATCATATTTCATTTGTTTGAGTGTGTGTGCATATGTGCAGTCATGTCATGCATGCGGAGGTCAGAGGACAGCTTGCTGGGTAGTTCTCTCCTCTTGCCTTGTGGGTCCTAGAATTGAAGTAGGTCATCAGGCTTTCAGTGGGGCCTTTTATCCACTATGCCACTGTGCCGGCTCCATTGTTTTCAGCACTTTGTTCCTTTATGTGGCTGAAAATTTCACTGAATGCAATATGTATCTATGCGTGTCTCTTCAGTTTTATCCTCTACTCATGCCCATCTTTCCTTCCTCTTTTTTCCTCCCAGTTGCTGTTTTCTCCCGAGGTCAGGTAGGAGGAGCTCTCCTTCCCCGCCTCCCAGTGAAGAAGAGAAGGACCGCTTAGGAACTTGGGCTCCAGTGATTGACTCTGAGGGTCCGTCCTTGGAAAGTCCCATGCTGCCACCCAGCTCCTTACCGTCATGCTGTGATCTTACTGCAAGACACGATGAGGAACTCTGTGGGTCCCAGCCTGTGAGAAGGGCTGTGGGAGGGGACCATGCTGTGCCTTTGGATCCTGGTCAGCCAGACACAGAGTGGGGAAAGTGAGCTGTGGCTGAGATCTAGGTTCTCTTGGGTGGTGGAGAAGATGCAGGCCACAGTCACATCCAGATGGGATGGGCCCCGGGCAGCTTTGAGGGAAGCTGGGCTGTTTAGCATCTTCCATCCACATCTTCTCAGGTTTGCTCTGCAGGGGTTGGTTGTGACTGCCTGCTCCATCTCCTCCACGGGAATAGGCACCATGCTGGTGTTTGTTAAGTTAAGTGCAGTGCCCAGAAGCTCTTGGTGTAGAACTGTATGGACTTCCCCGGGAGCTAAGTTTCTTCAGGTGTTTGTTTAGAGCACAGCCATGGATGAATGGTTTGGGGAACCTCTTCATGGCAGGTTTTTAGCTGCCATATTGAATACTGTCCCAACGGAATGCTCCTACTGTTATATTCCCACCTTGGTGGGCTTCAGCTTTTGCTGCAGCCCCTGGAACATTTTGGTTGTGGGAGGCTGGCCTCTTGCCTGCCTCCATGTGTGGACAGGGTGGTGAGTATTTATTTATTTACAACCTCCTTGCTTCTCAGTAAATGGCAGTGATGTGGCTCTTATTGCTGGGGTTTCCAGTATCTTCCAAGACCTTGGAAGGTTGGATGGGGCCTGAGAGCTGCAGGCAGGGAGTTGGAGCCCATGGATGCGAAGTGGCTGGCTGCAGCCAGGGTGAGGGAACAGCGCAGACGTTTGTTTGGGTGGAGGTGACTCTGGGCTGCCCATCTTGTGCTTATAAAGCAGAGCTGATGTTTCTGCAGGGGTAAAGCGGGCTCCTTTCTTTTTTTCTTTCCCACTAGTGACTTCCAGGGCTTTAGCTGCCACAGTGCCCACTGTTGCATTGCAGGGACGAAGCCTGATGCTGGGTCCAGTGGGGGCACACAGGGTCCAGTAAGGGCTTTAATTCTAGAAGCCTGAAGTGGGGGCTCTGAGGATGGAGATGAGGAACCACAGTCACATCCAGATGGGATGGGCCCCAGGCAGCTGTGAGGGAAGCTGGGCTTCTGCCCTCCTGCTGCTGGAATCCTGTCTAGAGAGCAGGGCTGGTAGCTGGAGCTCTAGGGTGGGCTCTCTGCCGGGCTCACCTTGTTGCTCTGCTCTTAGGGTTGTGTGCGCGTCCTCTCTCTGGCCATCTGCCCTGTCTGTGGGCTCTTTTACTACTGTACCGGCCTGTGTTGTGGGATTGTCATGGCATTTAGTTCAGAGTTGAGGGGCATTGGCCTGAAATAAAATGCAAGTATTTAAGACTGGTGTTGCAATTTGTGTCTAACAAGCTGTAGCAGGGAAGGAGGGAATGAGAGCTGGCGGGAGCTACTTTCATAAATCATGAATTTATCAGCGTGGAAATAACACTCGCTATAGAACTGTGTCCTGGAGCTCTCCTGCATTGTGTGTGAGACTCAGGTTCCCCGCTGCAGGAGGGAGTGTTTTCCAAAGAGCCAGGATCCAGCTCTTCTTGCAGTTCTGGGCATGAACCTTGTTAGGTATAATTTACCTGATGCTGCTTCCATCTTCGAAGCCTGTCTGAGGTGCCAGGTGCTAAAAGAGAAATAAAGTTTGTCAACAGGCAGATGCAAAGCCCTGGCTGGTGTTCATCCCTCCTTCCTGCCCGCCTCCCCTGGGTCTCTTTATATGATGCATCAGAGTGAAGCGAGGATAGAAAACCTACAGAGGCAAATCCAAAATGTCAGAAGAAGTTCATTTAAAAGGGGGGAAAAACTCCATACACAACCCTCACAAAACCCGACAGATGCTAGGCTAATGGCATCCACTCTGCCGATTGGTGGGGATGGCTCATGAATATTAATGAGTCCACTGCTCCAAATGGTGCAGCTGTGAACCCAGCTGTGCCTGAAGCTCTCTGATCTCAAAACTTCCAGACAGGAGCCGGAGGTGGTCTGTGTCAATTCCCTACTCAGCCAAAAAGCAGCAAGCTGGATTGGCCTTCTTCTGTTCTCCCTCTCCTCCTGGAGCTGGTGCTAGGCAGCTAGCTCTGCCAGCAGGCTGGGCTGCTGGGACAGCAGGCGCTCTTCAGACATGCCTGTGATTTCTCAGACTCCCAGCTTTTTTAATGATCCATTAGCAGCAGTGCATACAACAGCACCTCAGTTAATGCGAGGCCAGGCGCCGGCTCCTCAGCCTTGTGCTGAGTTGGGGATTGGCTGCGGAAGATGTCCGGAGAAGGAGAGCTTTCTTAATAGCGTGGGCCCACGTACCAGAAAAACAGCAAACATCGATGAAAATGTCTTCTCATTCAGGCGATGCCTGAGGCCTCTCTTGCATTTTTCTCTGTCCAGCGTGTGGCAGAGTCTAGCCACCCCAACTGGAAGGCTTTCGCCGTGAGAGATGAGTCACCGGCTGTGGGGAGCGGCCCACTGCGTTGTGTCCTAGAATCAAAAGTGTTCTTTGTTTTGATCTGAGGTTTGAGGCTAGTCTGGTACCTGCTTTAGTCACAGCTACTCTTGTGACTCAAGTCCTGCCATCCCCTTCATCTGAGTGGCGGGAGGTCGGGGACCAGTGAGGGGTGATTGGAGGTTATTTGGTGGGAAAAGTGAAGGTGGGGGAATTCTGGGGCAAAAATAGTTTCCTGCGAGTTGTTTGGTTTGATGGGAGTCAGCAGGGTAGGAAGCCTCGTACTCCATTTCTAGCTGAATGTGACTGCAGAAGGCAGCTTTAAGTGGCTAGCCAGGATGTGGGGGTGGCCTGTGTCATTTCTATACCCCGTGTGTCTGATCTTTAGAGGAGGTACTTCCCAAGCTCCGTGGTACCAGGTCACACATGCCTGTCATTCCAGCACTTGAGAGGCCAAGGCAAGAGGGATTGCTGTGAGTTTAAGGCTAGCCTGGGCTACAGAGGGTATTCCAGACCATCCTGGGCTATAGTATGAAACTCTCAACAGCGGCAAACAAACCTCACACCGTCTTTAGATTTCTTGCTGTGGGCTTAGATCCTCACCTCCGAATCCTAAATGACTCCTACCTTCTGGTAGCTTTGTTCAGAGAGCATCCGATTCCAGATTAGAATTAAATTAGCCCCATATTGGTGAGTTTGTATACTTCAACTCTTGCTTAGCATTCTAAACAAGTTGGGGGGGGGCTACAAACAAGCCCCAGGATGCAAGGGTGCTTCCAAGTGTAGAGATGGGATCAGAGATCAGAGCAGCCCCTGGCCTGACTCACTAAGGCTGCAGGGATGCTGGATTGGGGTGCCTGGCCTTTGTGGATGCGAGAGCAGCACTCTGCTAGGACTCTGGGAAGCCAGGCAGATAGGCACTGTGGCTTGGGCACTTCCTAAGTGGGCAGTGGGCAGCCCTGCCAGAGGGAGTTGCCTCTGTAGACTGGCTCACGGAACTTAAGGAATTCTTTTGTCTAGACAAGTGTCCTGCTTCCTAGTTTCTTTACTATTCTACTTTCTTCTTGAAGGCTCTCCACAGCCCACTTTGAAGGCCCTCCCCCATCCTCCCCCACCCAGCTCCTCTCTGAGGCACTGTTGGAAATGGCTGTAGACCAGCTGTCTGTGTGTTGCCCCTTCCAGCAGAGTCAGTCCTGACATTGTAAGAGAAATCATGTCTGGAGAGAAACAGTTCCGCCCTGGCCATAACTAGATGTGGAGAAGGGAAGCTGGCGACCTCAAATCTCCAGGTACCATCAACACAGACCACTTCTGCTTGAAAAGCTAGCAAGAGCCACATTCCTTAGGAGCCAGCGGAGCGCTCCTGACTCAGTGATAACTAATGTTGCTTGCTTCCGGTTCAGAGGGCAGATGGGTCTACTTAAGCACAGGAGAGAAACCCCGGGACTTCACAGTGAGTAGTATGGAGAAAGGGATGCCCAGTTAAGAGATTACTGGGAAGTTGGCAAGGGGTTTTCCTGAGAGCCACTTGAATCATGGAAAACCACCAGCCAGAATTTCGAGTCTTTCCTGCACTTCAAGCTCTCTCCCCATTCCACCAATCCAAAGGGGCCAGCTTGTCAGTACCACCAATGCAGTAAGCTTGTGTCTCTTCCCTTAGTGGTCATGTTCGTCGGG
>NW_026067974.1:8602637-8731252 GCF_014885135.2 Alexandromys fortis | reverse complement strand
GGCTCCTGACCCACCAGCAGCCTGACCTGGGGCCTAGACTAGTGAGGGCCCCAGGCAGTCTGTTGGAGGCCCGCGCAACCTGCCTGCTTAAGCTACAAGACTTAGATATATTCTGCCAATTAGGGCACATCTGTTCGAACCGCTGAAAGGCGGGCACTGTCTCTTTAAGAGCCATCCCACTCCTCTCCTTGAGTGATGAGGGCTGAGAGCACAGGGGAGTCGGATGCTGATTAAACAGTCCTAGTGCCGAGCCTGTTAGAAAATTACTGTAATTATGATCAAGTCCCAGCAGAGGGATGAGTTCCAATCCTGCTAATAACCCTTCCAGGTGCCTCAGCTTCGGTGCCCAGGGGAGGCAGCATCGACAGGGCTCTGGCTGGCATCGCGGCAGGCGCTGGCCCTCCTGTGTGGGCTGTGCAGGCGAACACAAAGGCACCAGAGCCCCATCCCGTCTCCGCACCTCCTGAGCAGAATCCTGGTGGATTTTGGTTGTCTTTTTTTTTTTTTTTTTTTTTTTTTTTTTTTTTTTTTTTTTCTTCCCTCTCTTTGTTTTGTGTTTTGGTTCCTGACAGAGCTCCTGGGAGCCATTTTGTACGAGAAAACTTTCCTCTAAGCTAACAGCGACGACCAGGAAAATCACAACCTCGAGACAACAGTCTGTCCTGATTCTTCTCCCTGTTCTGTCAGGGGGCTGCACTCAGTACCCGCAAGTGCCATGCCTAGTGCAGCGCCGGTCTCACCCACTTCAGGGGGATTTGAAGGGATCCAGGTCTACGTGGTCCTTTGCGCCACATAAAAATGCTGTTGGGTTTCTGCTTCCTGCTCGGAAGTGGTATTGCTGTTCACACGGTCCCAGCCAAGCGTTCCTGTGCTACCCTTCCCAATTTCTGCCATGAGACAGGGAGCTGCGGAAGTAAGTGCAGAGGTCCAGACCGGCAGGCCTGCAGCTCTGGACCCTCGAGGCTGGCCTTAGTCAGTCAGATCTGCAGCGGTGCAGGGCTGGTGGGTTTAACAGGAAGCTGGAGCTGCCTCCCTGGAGCTTCAGTCGTGCACCTGAGGGTTTGTGTACTACGTTTTCCCAGCCCTGCCAGAAACCACTTCTGCGATCATCAGCTAGTGGCTACTGCACAAACTTAGAAGGCAGGGCCTGGCTCCGAGCATGCGCCAAATGCTCTGAGTCTGTTCTCAAGAGGGTGTGGGGTAGACTTTTGCCTCAGGAGACATTTGGCCATGTCTGGAAGCATTTTTGTTGTCTTAAGTGAGCGTGGTGGTGATGGTGGTGGGGCAGGGACGATGACAGATGAGAGTGATGACCGGGGACTCTTATGGAGTCCTCAGCAAAACAGAATTTTATGACCTATGGCCAGACATGGTGCTCATAATCCCAACACTTAGGAGACTGAAGCAGGAGGATTGCTGTGTGTATGAGGCCATCGTGGGCTACACAGTGAATCCCAGAACAGTGTGGACCCCAGACTGAAATCCCATTTCTATCAAAAACAAGGGGGTGCGGCTCGGTTGGTACAGTGTTTGCCCAGCATGTAGGAAGCTCTGGGGTTCAGTCCCCAGCTCTGCAGATATGCCTGGGAGGTAAGGCAAGGGTTAAAAAGTCAAGGGCATCGTCAGCAACATAGGGAGTTTGACATCAGCCTGGATTACCCAAGCAAAATTTTCCGGCCCAACATGCTGAGGCTGAGAAACATACTCTGCCACCGTAAACTTAGAGATGCTGAAGAAAAAATGACATCAAGTGTCCAGATGCCAGGTGCCTTCCTAGAGGGTGCCAGTCCTGGGAGCAATGGTGTGTGTGAACTACCTTGGAACTCAGTACAGTGAGGCCAAGTGGCCCGTGGGTGAAAGGGAAATGTTCACGGCCTGTTTTTCTGATCCAGGATGGCCAGCTGCTCACCATCAGGTGGAGAGCGTCTGCAGTGGCGGGCAGATGCCCTCTTGGAGGACCAGCACTAGAAACCTCTTGGAACGAGCTCCAGTCACAGCAGGCAAAGGAAGTGTCCTACTGTTGCCCGGTGCCACAAAATGCTCTCTATCAGTGGCACGTGGCCAGGTGGAAATGTGGAGGATCGTGACGGGACCCCAGGAGGGAACAGAACACACAGCTGCTGACTGCGGGCCAGCTTCCCCACAGCTCCATGCCAGAGACAGTAGCTCCCTGGAAGCCCGGGCATCAGGGGAAGGAAGCCTAGCTGGCAGGTTTACTGAGAAGCCAGGCCTGCAGGAGAAAGGACTTCATTAGAAGGGACATGGCCAGGCCTCGTGCCAGGAGAGCTGGGTTGTCTCTCTCCTGCCTGGCTCCCCAGCCCATTTCCCTTGCTTTTAGTGTGCACATGCATCCCGGAAAACCACCCCCTCCTTCACTTTCAAAAGTGTTTTAGTCCGGGCCTGGGCATGGTGGTATCCAAGTGTGTAACCCCAGCTGTTCTGGAAGCAGAGCCAGAAGGACCGTAAGTTCAAGGCCAGCTTGGGCCACTTAGATGCTGTCTCCGAAAAGAGGGCCGAGGCAACGTCGGCCAGGGTTGCAATTCCAGCACTTGGGAGGCAGAGGCAGGAGGATATCAAGTTTGAGGTCAGCTGGGCTTCTCAGTGAGACCATCTCAAAAACACCAGGAAGGTGCCTCAATTATGAAAATATAAGGCTACTCTATTGTACATGTTTCTCCTAACAATGTTTTTCTTCCATTATATTTATTTTAAAAAATTGTACCAAAGGGATACACGACTTAACATCCAGGGCCAGTGAGATGGCATAACTTGAAATAACTCGGCCTGTGCAGATAAGGGGGAGACTCAGGGTCCACACGGCGGAAAGAGCAGACAAACTCCAGTAAGGTGTCCTCTGACCTCCACACATGCTCCGTGACCCCATGCCCTTTCCCCCCATAAGTACAGGTTTAAGATGAAAAAGGGTCATTGATGTAATCTCAAAGAATGGTTATCAATTCATAACGGCATGTTTCCCGACCCGTTTTTTTGATAGGGAAGTGGGGCAAACAATTCAAATCCCTTGAAAAAAGAGAAATCTCTTTTTTTGTGTGTGTGCATTTCAAACTCCCCCGCCCAGTCTTTGCAGACTCCGCTGGGAACTGCGATGGCTGGAGGAGCGAGGCGTGATCATCTGTACACTAGAAAATGAGTTTGAGTCACTGGGCTGTGCAGCGTGATGAGCTCTGCGCAGAGGCCCATTTTCCCCAAGTCAGCCCCCAGATTTCGCTGCTGTTCTGGGAGTGAGCAAATTTGTGCCATTCAAGATTCATCCTTCCAGAACGCTCCAGGCAGCTAGGGGGGAGGGGGCAGACGGAGCTTGAGTCAGGGGAGCAGCTTGGGCCAGAGGAGGATTGCACACAACTGGGATGGGACAGGGTTCCTCTGTGTAGCCCCGGCTGTCCTGGAACTCTCTCAGTAGACCAGGCTGGCCTTGAACTCACAGCAATTCACCTGCCTCTGCCTCTCAAGTGCTGGGATTAAAGGTGTGCGCCACCACGACCTGGTTTATTTCTCTTAAGGAAAGACAACTTCTGTTTCACTCACCAGAACAACTAGTGCCGCTAAGAAGCCCTCCTACGTGTAATGCCACTAATTCAGTGGGTCTAAAGTCCCCTGTCATCCAGTTAGTGGCAGGCAGCGAGGTGGGGGTTAGTTAGCACAAACCAAACACAAACAGGAATCTGATTGGGCAGCTGCCATCTGAGGGTGTCAGCTGAGACCTTGGCTGTTGACAGGGGAGTCGTCTGTCATGTGAGGTTTAGTTTTCAACCAGCTGTAGGAACTTGGGTCTTCAGCTTACTCTTGAGAGTCTGTCCCCGCTTTTCCTTAAGAGTTCTAAGTTTTCTCTGGGGGAAAAAACCCATAGAAACAAAACAATGACGATGCCCCTCTCCCCTGCTGGATAACAAAACAAATCCCCCCAAAAGTAGAGTGGTCTCCTCTAGGACTTCCTCCCACCATGAAACCACGAATGCTCTCCAGCCGCCTGTGGACAGTATCGTCAGGTCCCTCAGACCCACTTTGTCCTTTCTCAATATAACAGGGTCAGGACAGAGATTTTTCTCCCCACCAGAAAGGGTCTGGCTGTGTAGCCCTGACTGGCCCAAGAACAAGATGGCCTCTAACTCTGTGATGATCTCCTGTCTCTGCCCACAGAGTGCTGGGATTCTAGGTGTGTGCACTACTCCTTGCCGAGGACAGATTTCCAAGACCCCTGCTGGTGTATATATTTTAGGGATAATATCTCTCTCTCTCTCTCTCTCTCTCTCTCTCTCTCTCTCTCTCTCCTTCCTTCCTTCCTTCCTTCCTTCCTTTCATTTCCCCAAGCTTTACAGCTAGAGAGGCCAGAGGTCTGAGTATGGCACCTTACCCGTGGAGCGCAGAAGTTTGGGAGACATTTTCAGTTTGGTTTCTTTAGGTCTACGTGCGCAGAAGAGATCACCTTACCAAGGGATTGTTTTCAGTGCTGGAAGCAATGGCTGTGCTGTTAAGAGCATTGGCCAGTGCAGGGGGTGATGGAGTTACTCTGTCCTCTAGCCTTTTTCAACCCCTTTCCCACCCTGCTCCAGATACTTGCTTTCTCTTCTGGGATCCCCCTTTCTGGTGTCTGACTCAAAGTGTCATGTCGTCTTCTGGACTGGGACTTGGGGGCGGGGGCTTTCCAAGGAAGGATGAGTAGGCGTAGAAGGGTTTGTGTTAAACACTGCACAATACCCATTGTTCTTACCTATGGGTTGGGATGGGTGCAAAGGAGGTCCCTAAAGCAGTAGGCAATTGCTTCTCTTTAGTTCACCTGCTCATGTGCTGCCACCTAGTGGTTCCCTCTCCTTTAGCACCCTGGGTAATAGGGAGATGTTCTAGATACTTCTCTAAAACAACAACCCCCACCGCAGACCCCCAATTGTCCCATTTCTCTCACCTCTCTAGCCATCATACAAAGAGTTGTTTCCATTTTTTATTTTTTATTGTGTCTGGAAATGAGTCATTATAAGATTTTTTTTTTCCGGTTTGAGAAACTTGGGATCTACCAGCATCCCTGCGTGCTGTCTGGTTTCCTTCTCTCCTGTGGTGGTGTGAGAGGCAAATTTACTTACAGTATGGTCCTGACAGAGGTGGCTTCTGCCAACCCAGGGCCGCTCCGAATAGGCAGCTTTGGTATAAAATTTCTATAGCTGCTCAGGTGCCTGTCTTGCAAATTTTCTTACGTAGAGCCTGGCAATAAGAGCTTAGTCCTTACTGAGCGTTACCAATGCCAGGTCCTTCTCCGAGTACACAGGACTTGACAATCCCTTTCATCTTCCTAACTACCCAGCGATCTGCTGAGATAGAGCACAACCCTTCTTCACAGAAGAAACGGAGGCACCAAATACCAACACATCCCAAACTGGAAAAAGTTGTACTCCTGGGTTCTCTGGTTCCGGGATTTGTGCTCCCAACCACTGTTTTGTTGCCTCTTCAATGTGCAGAACTGTGTGCCGGGGACTGGAAAGGGACCAGGGAGCCCTGCATTAGAGAACCCCTTGGAAAGCACTTCCTCAGCCCATCTGGGACTTCATGCACTGCAGGCCAGGGGCTCATGGAGGCACTCTCCAACGTGCTGATTCCCGGGCCTTGCTTCGGTCTCTCTCAGAGATTCACCACTTTAGAAAGAGCAACCAAGTAGCCAACCAAAGGCAGTCTGAGGAACTGACTGGACACTAGCGGTCCTGGGTTCCAGAGATGACTGTCCGGAAAGACAGCCACAAACCAACTTCCCTGGCTAGGCTTTTCTGATTGTCCCTTCCCACTTTGCAGATGGTAAGAATGCCCAGCAGTGACATTTTGATACAATTAAAGCAAGTTTGGGGCTGGAGAGATGGCTCTGTGCTTAAGAGCAATGATTGCTCTTCCAGAGGACCTGGGTTCAATTCCCAGCACCCACATGGCAGCTCACAGCTGTCTGTAATTCCAGTTCCAGGAGACCCAACACCCATGGCAAAACACCAATGCACATAATAAATAAATAAAAACAATTTCATTCATTCTTTCTTTGTGTGTGTGTGTGTGTTTTTTTTCCAAGATAGGGTTTCTTTGAGTAATAGTCCTGGTTGTCCTGGAACTCACTTTGTAGACCAGGTTGGGACTGAACTCATTAAGATCCACCTGCTTCTGCCAGGTGGTGGCAGCCTGCATCTTTAATCCCAGCACTTGGGAGGCAGAGGCAGGCGGATCTCTGTGGTTTAGAGACCAGCTTGCTCTACATACACAGCTAGTTCCAGGATGGCCAGGAACCCTGACTCAAAAAAAAAAAAAAAAAAAAAACCAAACCAAAACAACAACAACAACAACGAAAAATAAAACAAAACAACCCCCCAAAACCCCACCCAAAACAGAGCAAAAACAAACAAAGAAAAGATCACCTGCCTCTGCCTCCTGAGTGCTGGGATTAAAGTTTCTTAGCATTTACTTGTTATTTATGCATGTGTGTGGGTATACATGTGCCGTGGTACACGTGTGCAGGTCAGAAGACAACTTGGGGGAATGGGTTCTCTCCTTCCACCATGTGAGTCCTGGGGACCAAACTCAGGTCACCCATCAGCTTTGACAGCAGGTGCCCTCACCTACAGAACCATCTTGCCATCCCTTGCTACCATCAGAGGAATTCAGCCCCACCACACAAGGAAAAGAAACATCTAAACTTTATTTGTGCTTTGAGAGCCACCAGCAACTTCCTCCTCCCGCGGTTTCTGTCAGTGTCAGCTTCTTTGTTGCAAGCGGTTTCTGTCAGTGTCGGCTTCTTTGTTGCAAGCTTGTAGACAAGGTAGAGATGGGTGCGTGGACAAGGCTTACAGAGGGCAATATAAGCTAGGAGCTGGCTGCTTTCAGGAGTAGACCTGGCGAACTGTCCTCTTCCTACTTGCTTTATTGGTGGTTTAAAGTCATGTAAAGTGGCAGGATTTTGGGTCTGTTCAGCCGCGTAGAGGATGGGAATTCCTGATGGTATGTTTCTTCAGGAAGGCAGGATGGAGAGAAGGGTGTGTTCCCTGAAAGATGGAAAAAGTGAATTTTCTTTTGTGACTCAGAATGGAGAAATATGGGTACGGGGCAGCTCTGCGCTGGTAGAGTGCTGGCCTCGAACACACGAAGTCCTGGATGCAGCCACCAGCACAGCACGAACTGGGTATGATAGTGCCCACCTGTCACCCCAGACCCAAGAGGTGGAGGCAGGGGATCAGAAGTCCAGTGTCATCCCAGTTACAGAGCAAATCTGAGGTCATTTAGGATCTATAAGATGATGTCTCAAAAAAAAAAAAAAAAAGGGGGTGGAAAGAAGAAGTCTGCAGAGATGGCTCAGTGGTCAAGAGCGCCTGCTGGTCTTCCAGAAGACCCGGGTTCGGTTCCCAGCACTTACATGGTGGCTTACAGTCAGCCACCACTCCAGTTTTATGGGATCCAGTGCCCCCTTTTGGCCTACCGATCTATCCTGAAACTTATTTGGCAACAGCCTCTCTTTTGCTTCTACTGCTGGGTAGTATTCGAACCCACGAATGCCCCACAGTTTCTTGCCTTGCACACTTGGACACTGAGCTCATCGCCAGTCCTTTCCGATACAAACACCCATGCTTTTGTTCTTCCCGTTGGGCATGCATGTGGCATGCATGCAAGGACGCTGGTGGGATAAATTCCTAGACATCCTAGTGGGTTAAAGGGCACGAAGGGCTACACTTTAAATAGATCCAAAGTTAAAAAAAAAAGGAGGGGTGAATTAGTTTCGATTTGACAGAAAAATTCCACCCCATCTGCACCCTGATCAGTAAACAGAGTCTTCCTTGGGGAAGTCATAAAGTCAAACCTGGAGCAACAGCCCCGAGCTGGGGCTTCGAGAGTGCACACGAGCACTGGAGAGCAAGGTCTATCTTACGTATGAGTGAATTCACTCAGCTGCTGCATGCTAGAGAGGGACCTGCTTGGGAAGACTGCCCTAGCTGTCACACTGATTGCATCTTTCATGCCCTGCAGCAAAGGTTGATCCCATTTTTGGCCAGGAGATGGAGCTACCGACATCAAGCTAGTCTTGATTGTCCATTTACCATTCTAAAGTCTAAACCCACTGACCATCAAAGTGGCTCCCATTGCTACCTCACCCAAGCCAAACATTCCCGATACTTTAAAAACATCATATGGCCAGGCGGTGGTGGCGCACGCCTTTAATCCCAGCACTTGGGAGGCAGAGGCAGGCGGATCTCTGTGAGTTCGAGACCAGCCTGGTCTACAGAGCTAGTTCCAGGACAGGCTCCAAAGCCACAGAGAAACGCTGTCTCGAAAAACCAAAAAAGAAAAAAAAAATAAAAATAAAAACATCATATGGGGGCGTGTTCAATAACAGAGTCCTTGACTCGTGTACAGGAAGTCCTGGATTCAATTCTCAGTGACACAAACACACACACCATCAAAAAAAAAAATCAAAACCCACCCCAGCATGATATTCTTGTTCACAAAGTTTCAACCATATTCCTTATTATTTAGGGTTATAAATATATGTATATATAATGAGTCTTGATATGTATCCCAGGCTGGTCTTGAACTCAAAATCCTACTGGCTCAGCCTCCCAAGTAGTTATTAAAAATGAATTTGATTATATTCCTAGGAATCCTCATAAAAGGTTGAATTTTTTTGTGGGTGTGGTGTGTGGTGTATGTACATACGAGTGTAGGTGTGTGCACATGCATGTGCTGGTACTAATGTACATGTGGAAGCCAGAGGTCAATGTTGGCTGTTTTTTTCAACGACTTTGCAACTTCTTTAAATTTTTTGAGACAGGGTTACTTTGTGTAGCCCTGGCTGTTCTGGAACTTGCTCTGTAGACCATGATGGCCTTGAACTCACAGAGACCCACCTGCCTCTGCCTCCCAAGTGCTGGGACTAAAGGCGTACACCACCACCAGGCCTTTTCAACTTCTTAAAGAAGTAATTTTATGTGTATGGGTGTTTCTCCTGTATCTGTGCACCAAGCAATGCAATGCTCACAGAAGCCAGAAGAGGGCACCAAATCCCCCTGGAACTGGAGCCGTGAGCTGCCATGTGGGTACTGAGAATGGACCTCTGGTCCTCTGGAAGAGTCAGTGCTCTTACACGCTGAGCCATCTCTATGGCCTGTCCCCCTCCCTCTTAAACCAAGCAGAATATTGTGGCTTCTTTAGGAACACCCTTTTAAACCAAGCAGAATATTGTGGCTTCTTTAGGAACAGTTGTGTACCAACCAACATGCTAGAACACTAAAGATGGGAGCTCAGGGGCTCTGGAAGAGCAGTACTTGCTGTTGACCACTCGGCTGGCCCTCTAGCCTCCTCTCCTCCCTTTTTAGACAATGGGATAGACTGTGCTGGAGGAAGACTGTGAGCGGAAGTGCTGTGCACGGAGCTCATGAAGTGTCCTCAACAGCAGAGGGCGCACCCTTCTGCTGTCTTGTATCTTTCCCACTGAGACCCAGAGCTGGTGCTGAAGCCTCCATCTTAGCCAACCTGGGAGATACTGGTTATCCACATGGGGCACAAAGCTCCCAAAAAACTTGAGTGCCTCTGACCATTTCCTTCTAGATTTATACAAAGGAGCAAAATGAATTTCTGTCAATCAAGTCATTGTTCCTTTCTGCCACCTTTTGTTGAGTCCAGTGCTAAGTGACATGGTCCCTAGACTTAGGGAAACACAATTCCACACTCTTCCCCCGACCCCAGGTCTCATGTAGCCCAGGATGACTTAGAATTTGCTATGTAGCTGAGGATGACCTTGAACTTCTGATCTTCCTGGGTTACAGGTATGTACCAGCACGTCCGGTATTATGTGGGGCTGGGGATGAGGGCAGGCTTCAAGCATGCTAGATATGCACCTACCAACTGCGCTAACCTACTGGTTTTCTATCTTTTTTTAATTTCCTTCTTAACTTTATTTACTATGTTTTAATCTTTGAGAATATCACACATTTATATGACGTATGTTCACACCCACCCCCTTTCATCTGAAACATTAACATCATTTTTGGAAAGGAAGGAAAAGGCTACTTCACTGATGATGTCACAGAGAAGTAAAGTCATGGCTGACAAATTCCCCTCGACCAAGGGCAGGAACTGATGACGATGCTGATACCTGGGCTTCCTCATCGTTCTTCCGTTTCAAAGGCGGCGGTGAGGTAGTCCTTTGGAACAATCCCAACGATGCTGTTCAGCTCTCCTACCCACCAGCCATACATGTTGTACTCCTGAAAGGGAAAAGACGATGGCAGCGGCTGGAGAAATGCTTCTAGAAACCTCACACACTGTGGCTGGTATTCTTGCTGGCTGCCAGAAGAAACCGCAGACACACCCTTCACGGGATTATTGTAGTTAACAAAGTCATCTGTGTTAAAGGAAATGTGCTCATTTTGCTGTCCCCCTGTCTATGAAGCGACTGAGCTTATCTGCATACTTGATGCCCTTTCTTTCAGGGCTGGAGAGATGGCTCAGCAGTTAAGAGCACTGATTGCTCTTCCAGAGGATCCAGGTTCAATTCCCAGCATCCACATGGCAACTCACAACTGCCTGTAACTCTAGGCTCTGATATCCTTATAACAGACATACATTCAGGCACATAATATAAAAATAAGAAAAAAAAACTTTTCTCTTTCTTTCTTTTGAGTCAGGGTCTTCTTATGTAGCCCTGACTGGTCTGGGACTCACTAGATCAGGCTGGTGTTAATTCTCAGAGCCCTTCCTGCTTTTCCCAAGTGTGGATTTAAAGGCCTGAGACACCACATCTCACTTTTCTTTTTTAAAAAATAATTGCCATATATTATTTTTAATTGTGTGTGTATATGTGTATGTGTGTGCGTGTGTACTTGTGTGTAGGTAAGGTGCCCTTGGAGGGCAGAGGAGTCAGATCTCCCTAGAGCTGGGGTTAAAGGTGTTTGTGAGTCACTTGATATGGGTGCTGGGAATTGAACTCAGGTCCTTGGGGAAAAGTGGTACATGCTCTTAGGTGCTGAGCCATCCTTCCAGACCCCTCCCCTCCAACCAAGTGAATGCTACGGCTTCTTCAGAGAAGGTTGAACACCAACTAAAATGCCAGAACACTAAAGATGTTCAGGGCGACAGGTCATAGTTCAAATCAATACGATCCATCAAGCATCTTCCTTGTGCAAAGTGCTATCTGGATTTCCTCAAGGGACAGAATGATGAGTCAAACACTACTTGTTCCTTGGGAGTTTATAGGAGAGAGTAATGGCCTTTGGAGTCAGATAGGCTGGGAGCAAATCCTCAGCTGGCCATTTAGCAGCCACGTGACCTTAGGTTCTCGTTTTTGCTTTACTGATCTGCAGGAGTGCGGATGTCTTTTCCTCTCCATGCGGTGAGGATGGAAGTGACGCCATAGAAACAGGACAAGAGAAAGTGCTGAACTGACCATCCGTGTTCTGAGCCTTAGATTCCTCCCTAGGAGAGGTGCGAGGAGGGGGGTATAGCAATAACGACAGGCAGGTAGTTAATGACAGAGAGGAGCAAACAAGAAAGGGCCTGAGAGTCTTTCACTTCAGTTGGGTGTCGGGACTGTGATGCTACCCACATTTTGCATTGCTGGTGGCTGAGCTTTAGGGGAAAAAAGAAGCAAAGCAGGTTGGGGACCATGTACAGTTCAGGCTCCCTGGCTTTAACTGGTGATCTTGTGTCTGGTGTGAGTCTCCTTCTCCAACTCCTCTGCTTCCCCTGCTCCCCCTCACTCAGCAGATCACCTCCTTCGCTTCCAAAGAGAAAAGAGAAAGTCAGACGTGTTTGTGTTCCATCTCCAGTCACCAAGGAATGACTGTACTGACAACCCTTCCTCTCCCAGTCAAATAGGGGATGCAGCCCTCTCTGGGCTTAACTCTTCCCCTCTGCCCTCCTTTCCTCCCTCCATTTTTCTTCCCTCTCTTCCTCCTTCCTTGTCCTTTCCTCCCTTCCTTTGTTTATTTCATGGAGTTTTCAGAGCTGCCTCTCTTTCCCATTAGCTCTGAAATGCACATATGTCTTTCATTGTTGAAAATAATTAGTAGTCTCCACTGCATGCCTGCTTCCCATGTCTGCTAGTCTACACTGACCTGCACCTCAAACTTCCTGATTTGCTTCCTCCACTTCCTGTCTGTTCATCCTTCCAGCTGCTCTGGTCCAGCCTCTGCCCCATCACTCTACTTTTAATTTATTTCCAGACAGAAGTTTCTCTGTGTATCCCTGGATATCCTGGAACTTGCCCTGTAGACCAGGGCTGGCCTCGAACTCAGAGATCCGCCTGCCAAAGCCTCCTGAGCTGGGATTAAAGGTGTGTGCCACCACTGCCCAGCTATTTATTATTTTTGTGGTATTGTTTGGCTTTATAGGCCTGGATATCTGTGAACTTGCCACATCTGGCTATTATAATATCCCATGTCATTCCCTCCATGGTCTCCCAACACCTGATGATTGGACAGATTCTCTGTGTCCTTCTGGGCCCTCTCAGCAGCTCCGTTATCACTATGATTCTCTCTTCTCTTACTTTCTGTAACTATCGCCTTTCCATTCCCGTCCTACCTCTGTGGTTTCTGCTTCTTTGTCTTTGCAGGCTCATCTTCTCTCCCTTTTATTTTTAATTTTTAAAAATATTTATTTATTATGTATACAATATTCTGTCTATGTGTATGCTTGAAGGCCAGAAGAGGACCTCATTACAGATGGTTGTGAGCCACCATGTGGTTGCTGGGAATTGAACTCAGGACCTTTGGAAGAGCAGGCAATGCTCTTAACCTCTGAGCCATCTCTCCAGCCCCTGCTTGGTGTTTATACTTTACTATGTATTCAGTGTTCTGTCTGCATGTCTGTCTGAATGCCAGAAGAGGGCGCCAGATCTCATTACAGATGGTTGTGAACCATCATGTGGTTGCTGGGAATTGAACTCAGGATATCGGAAGAGCAACCCATGCTCTTGACTGCTGAGTCATCTCTCCAACCCTTCTCTCCTTTTTAATGTGTTTTCCAGGGTCTTTCCTAGTCCTCTTCAGATTTACAATCTCATGTACCTTTTTAGTTTTATCACCCTATTTTTGTGAATGGCTTATGAACAATTAAGGATTCAAGCACAGATGAAAGAGCTAGGTCCCAGGACCTAAGTGTGAACTTGGGACTAACAGATCAGTCAGAAAAGCGCCTGCTGTACAAGAATGAGGACCCGAGTTTGATCCCCAGAACCTACAAGAAAAATCTGGGCATGGTGGTACACCCTTGTAATCCCAGGGCTGGGGAGGTTGAGACAGGTGGAGTTTGCTGGCCAGCAAGCAGGTAGATTTCTGAGTTCAAGGTCAGCCTTGCCCAGTTGGTGATCTCTAGGTCAGTGAGAGATCCTCTTTCAAAAACCAAGGGAACAACTAAGAATATTCTCTGGCCTCTACACCCATGTGCAGGCACATACAGGGGCACACACACAAATCAACAACCCCCTCAAAAAGCAAAACACCCAACCAGGTGGCAGCAGCACTTGGGAGGCAGAGGCAGGCGGATCTCTGTGAGTTCAAGGCCAGTCTGGTCTGCAGACTGAGGTCCAGGACAGCCAGGACTCGTTATAGATGGTTGGGAACCATCATGAAGTTGCTGGGAATTGAACTCAGGACCTCTGATTCTACACAGAGAAACCCTGTCTCGAAAAACAAAATGAAACAAAATCACAAAAAAGTCCCCCAAGTACATGTCCACCAAGCTGCTGAAGCTCAGGGTGCCCTGTATGTAACCCATGAAGCTGCTCCCATCCCTATCCCTACTCCCCGGCTCGCTTTGCTTCGGAAGGTCTTGACCTCAGTGAGTAATACCAAGATGCCCTTACTTATTTAGGGCAAAAAATCAAGTCCTTCCCAACTCCACCCCTACCTTCCAGTCAATTCTGTTAGTCCACTCTCCAAACGTTTCCTGAACTCTACCCACTTCTCCACCCCCATTGCCAACACCCTAGAGTCACATGACTACCTCTCATGAGGGCTACAGAAACACCCTGCAGTTCTTCTTGGTTCCCGCTCCCGTCTTTCCCCACCATACTTTTCATCCTATAGTCAGAACATTCTGGATTTGCACAGATGATGCGGCTACTCTCTTAGTGGGGTTCCCCATGCCCCTTGACAACTTTTTTTTTTTTTTTTTTTTTTTTGAGATGGATCTCTCTACATAGTCCTGGCTGTCCTGGAACTCACTATGTAGACCAGGCTGGCCTTGAACTCACAGAGATCCACCTGCCTCTGTCTCCTGAGTGCTGGGATTAACGGCATGGGCCTCTTGCCATCTTAACAAGGTGGATGAGGCCCCTTGTGGCCCTGTCTTGTTCAGCGCCTGGCACTGTCATTGGCCTCCTTATTAAAACAGCACTCACCTGGCTACTTTCACAGGCCACAGGCTCTCTCGTGCTTGGAGCCTTTCTTCTGCCTTTACAGCTCCTGCTTCTCTACGTCATGGGGCTCCCTCCCTTCTAGGCACCCTTCAGATTTCAACTCCTGAGTTACATGCTCTAAGATATAACCCCCTCCCCCCGCCACTCTGACTGGGTAAGAGGGCTCCACTCTGTGGTCTAACCCTATGCTTGCCCAGAGAAGCGTTAACACACCATGCTGCCTTAGTCACTAGATGGGAAGTGAAGTGCTCTCTTTCTCTCTCTTTTTTCTTTTTGGACAGGGTTTTGTGCAGCTGAGGCTGGCCTTGAACTCCTGATCCTCCTGCCTCCTGAGTGCTGGGTCTACAGGTGTTTACCTCCACACCTGGCTGAGATTAATTCCATTTCCATTCTGTTGCTATGACGAAACACTCAGACCAAAAGCAATTTAGGGGGATGTAGTGGTTTGGATGAGAATGGCTCCAAGGCTCACATATACGCATGCCTAGTCCACATCTGAGAAACCGTGTGAGGAGGATTAGGACATTTCACCTTGCCGGAAGAGGTGTATCACTGGGAGTAGGCTTTGAGGCTTCAAAAGCCATGCCAAGCTCAGTCTCTCTCTCTCCTCTCTCTCTCTCTCTCTCTCTCTCTCTCTCTCTCTCTCTCTCTCTCTCCCCCCGCTGCCTATAGAGCAGGATGTAAAGCTCTTAGCTACTACTTCAGAGCCAAGCCTTCCGTTTCCTGGCCATGATGATCATGGACTATATATAACTCTGTGAAACTGTGAGCAAGGCCCCAGTTAAATGCTTTGGTCATGGTGTCTCTTCACAGCAATAGATCAGTCACTAAGACAAGGATAAACGGGTTTGTTTCATCTTGTATTTCCAGGTTACAGTCCATGATTGAGAGAAGTCGGGACATGGCTTGCTGGCTCACAGACTGGCTTGCTCACAGGCTAATGCTTAGTTAGCTTTCTCACACAGTTCAGGACTAACTGCCTATGGATGGTACCCTACAACATCAATTAAGACCATTAAGACAGGCTGGGCGGTGGTGGGGCACGCCTTTAATCCCAGCACTCGGGAGGCAAAGGCAGGTGGATCTCTGTGAGTTAGAGGCCAGCCTGGTCTACAAGAGCTAGTTCCAGGACAGGCTTTATAGCTACAAAGAAAGCCTATTTCAAAAAACCAAAGGGAAAAAAAAAGACCATTAAGACAGGGCTGGAGAGATGGCTCAGTGTTAACAGTACTGGCAGCTCTTCCAGAGGACCCCGGTTCCATTCCCACATGGAAGCTCACAACTGCCCATAACTCCAGTTCCCGGGGATCCAATGCCCTCTATGACCTTCGCACGCACCAGGCACCCAATATGGTGCACAGACATACATGAAAGCCAATTCATACACATAAAAAAGACCATGAAGATGCTCTTATCATAGATATGGCCACAGGCCAACATGGTAAAAAAAATTATTCAATTCAGTATCCTCCTCTCTCCACTCCAGAGCAGGTGATTCTAGACTACATCAAGTTCACAGTTAACACCAACCAGGATAGATAAGAAGTTTTGTTTCAGTTTGATTTTTCAGGCAGTGTTTCTCTGTGTAGCCCTGACTGTCCTGGCTGTCCTGGAATCCACTCTGTACACCAGGCTGGCCATGAACTCAAGATCTGTCAGCCTCTGTTGGTGCTGGAGCTAAAGGCCTGCACCACCACTGCCTGGCCAGATAAGAAGTTTTAAGGGCCGGCCCTTGTTGGTTTTGTTTCTTGAGTTCTCAGTGGTAAAGACAGAGTGGGTCCAAATAAATGCTTACTAGGAGAGGCCGTGATGAAATGAACGGGCAATAAACGTTCGCACTCTCGACTGAACAACAGACTTTCAACTAACTCCTAGACACTCCCCTGCTGACTGAACTGGTTGTGACCGAAAGAGGCCAGCTGCCTTCGGAGACAGCGGCCTTAGATGGGTTCCTACATGCCAAGAAAAGTCTCAGCTGTCACCGAAGTGAGACACGGAGGGACGACTGCGTGGATCCTTTAAGGACTTTGTTTTCCTTTGGAGGTGGGGTCTCTCTCAGTTTTTATCCCAACTTAGCCTGGAGCTCACTAAGACTGTGATATCATATGAGTCATATGTAAACATATGCCTATACATGTCACATCATATATATGCACATGTGCCATGGAAGCCAGAAGAGGGTGTAGGATCCTTTGGAGCTGCAGACTCAAGCAGTTGAGAGCTGCCATGTGTGGGTGCTGGGAACCAAACTTGAGTCCTCTGTCAGGATAGCAGGTACTCTCAAACACTTAAATCCTTAGCCATCTATGCAGCCCCTAAAATGTCCTAAAAGGAGCTGGGTGTGACTGCTCATACCCGTAACCCAGCACTGCAGAGGCTGAGGTAAAGACTGTTGTGAGTTCAAGGCCATTGTGGTCCACAAAGTAAAACCTTGTCTCAAAAAAAAAAAAAAAAAATCCAAACCCAAATCACCACCACCACCACCAAAACCTAAAACCAAACCAAATCAAATAAAAACAAAACACATACACACATGCACCCTGGGAAGACTGTCCAACAGGTGAAGTACTTGTCCCACAGAACGAAGACTGGGGTTCCAATCCTCAGCATCCATAGAAATGCCAGCTGGGCACCTCAGCCTGCTTGGAATGCCAGCTCATGGGAAGCAGAAGCAGGAGGTCCCCAGAGCTGGACCAGCTAACTGGAGTAGTAATTTTCAGGCTCTGGGTTCAAGGGAAAGACCCTGCCTCAGTGTGTAAAGTAGAGAGAGATCAAGAAAGATAATCAGAGCCAGGCGTGGTAGCGCACGCCTTTAATCTCTGTGAGGCCAGCCTGGTCTAAACAGTGAGTTCCAGGACAGCCAGGATGACATAGAGAGAGAAAGAGAGACCTTGTCACACACTCTCAAACACTTAGCCATCTATCCACTACCTTCGAAATACACTCAGTATCTCCCTCAGGCCTCCACACATATGCATGTGCACCTGTGTACGCCCATGTGAATATTTACACACATATAATAGGCAAAAACAAACAAAAAACCAAAGAAACCCCAAACAACAGCATCATCTTAAAAAACTGAACGTGTCTATCCACCACCACGCTGTACAATTCCTCATTCCTTCCTTCCCCCAGGCAACCTCCTTCTACCGTGAGTGTGTCTCTCGTATGACACACGCGCCGGGGAGTCCATGTCTGACAGGACATGTCAAAGCTCAGCTCAGTGCACGTGATGTTTCTGGCTCATTTTCCAGAGCTGAAGATAGCGCGGCCTCCGCCTTCAGCTTGTTTGGTTTTCCAGCCTGAGCTGCGTCTCCCTTCTTTGTGTCTTAGGTTGTCTGGCAGAGCTGCCCCGGCTTTACCAAGCTGCAGGAATGTCTTCATCTGCAGGGCGTTGCTGGGACACTCTGTCTTCCTCTCACACTGTAACTCATAAAAACTAGTTTTAGCTCTTTTGCTTTCTCACGGAGCAGAAAGCTGCCTGGCAGTCTTTCTGACCAAAGGCAACTTGCTCAAGTGAAACCTGTGTCACGTGAGGCATGCCTGGCTCAATGGGGATTAGTTGAGACCCCTGACTTTTGATTCACACATCACAGTCCCCTTTGGCTGTGATGTCAGGGGTAGGGACCAAGTCTTGGAAACATACTTTCTGCCAACTCAGAGAGGGTGCAAACGGGAAGCAGATGAGGCTCAGCACGGCACCTGCCAAGGCCAGGCTCCCAGTCAGGTTGCTCTTGCTCGAGGGGCGTGCTGACCTGCCTGCTGACTGCAGACGCAGTGGCCTCCGCACAGCGGTAAGAGCAGAAATGAGTTGAGAGGAACTCTCTGCCCTTCAAAACAAAAGAGCCAGCAGAAGCGTGAGGGTAGCATCTTCTCAGAGACCATATGTGTCCTGCTGTGGAAGCCTGGGAGCTTAATCAAAGCACCTACAGGTCCTGGGAGCCGACTGTCTTTTCCAGATTTCTTCCCCTGGTTGGATACCCAGAAAGGGCTGCAGGGCTGAGGTGTTTAAAGCATGAATGGAAATTTCTAGCTTTCTCTCCCACTCCCACCCCCCATGCACTGCTCCAACTCAGTCTGAACACCACGAGGTATTTTAAAATAATTTCTACTTTGATGAATTGCTGGGGAGTCCACAATTGCTCATAATCAAAGGGAGAAAAATGCAAATGAGATCCGGCCGAGAACTATCACCACCAAACGTTTATTTCACTGCACAGTGCCAAAAAGAATTAAAACAACATTAAACTCACAGCAATCATGTTTAAGCCCTCGTTTCCAAGTGCCAAATTGCACCACTCTGGATCATACAGATGTTCGTTAATTATGCTAATTTTTATTAAACTATTAAAACGGAGAGAACACTGGCTCAGCCAGGCAGACCCTAGCTCCGAATGAACCCTGCCCCTGTCTAGAGGTGCTAATTTACTGCGCTTTTATTAAGTTGCTGCTTCTTGGATTTTAGTTTTAGGATCGAACGGAACTGAGTTTCTGGGATCAATGTTTTTCCATAAAATGTGAACTTCTCTTGGCACAGCTGTTTGGAGAAACTGGAAGAGTACTTTGAGGCTCCCAGGAGACCCGAAATCATCAATGCAGGAGTGTCTCTACCTTCCAACTGGGGCCGCGGGCCTGTAAGTGTGTATAGATAGCATCAGGGCAGCCGAATTCTACACTTGCCTCACTCAGTGGCTGTAGACTATGGAGGGTAAAGGTAAGACCTTAATGCTACAGAATTATTACCCGAAGATGCTTTAGATAAAGAGCCTAAAAACAAAACCAACAGGCCAACCAACTAACCAACCAACCAAACAAAATTCCAAAAAACCAAAAGCCAACCCCCCCAGCCCCCCAAACCAAAGGACAACGACGACGACCCCACCAAATGCTGCACTGTCTTCTTCTCGCCACCCACCTTTCGCCCGGGAGAAGTATCACATGTTGCTGATTTCCACATTTGATCAAACATCTGTCTCCCTCAACTTGAACCCTGCCAAATCTCCCTGAACTCTTTTCAGGCCTCATGAAGGAGTTCTGGAAATGAAAGTTGGTGTTCCGACTCCATTATCAGGATGGAGAAGCCACTGGCTTGGATGAATGAAATGTTTGAATGAACCTGAAATCGACACAGTGCTCACCACCATCCGCGGTCAAAAGTGTGGGTGGGGGAATTGTACACGGCCCCGAAAGGATTTATGCTCTAATCTCAACCACCAAGAGAAAGAAAAAGACCCAAACAGACCACCAAACCTGCTATAAAAAGAACAGCAAACTCTCTAAACAAAAAGCAGTATGGTCACCAACACCAGGCCTGTCACACAGCTTGACTCTGCCTCGAGTGGCTTCCTATTGCTGTTTATGGCTTCAAGACTATCACAGGCCTCCTCCGTGCTCCTCCTGTCACAGGGCCCTGAGCCCCTGTGTGGCGCTGTAAATACCCTGTCAGTAGGTGTCAGGGGATATGGGGAGGGGGACCAGCAGGCGCCTATCATAAACTTTAAAAGAGATTAAATACCCTTACCCCATGATTGCTACATTTTAATTTCTCTCCTCCCTGCTGGTTCCTATTTGTATAAGCTCTTCCATGGCTCCCCTGGAGTAGCACAGACATGACCTGGAATGACCATCCCGTCTTGGGATGAGAATTCAATTTCTAGGCTCAGTGACTCCTAGACCGTTCCAACAGAAGGAGTTGGGAATTCTCCAGGGCTTCAAGTCTTAAGCTGGAGTCTGTGAACCTTTAGCCTGTCTATGGACGGATGGGAAAGACTTCTTGAACTTTTGAAATTGATGTAAAATTTTGTGTGGATATTTACGTGTGTCTCGTGCCTAGACTTCCCATTAGATTTTCAAAGGGGTTGTGAGCCCTCCGTAGTTCACAAGTTGTACTCTAGAGGGAAATACCGTGGCCTCTGTGGCCCAGGTCTGGACTCTGTCCTAGCATAGACTGTCTACTTTATTAAACAAAATACAACGAAAGCGAACCAGGAGTCTTTGCTCCTCACTCACTGGGTCTTCTAGGCATGAGTCCTTCCCTTGTCAGTTTCCCCTCGCTTCCTGACCGAGCTGCTCACCTGTCCTAAGGCACCAGCGTCTTCACTGTGACTTAAAAGGTGTGGTACCCTCTTACCACGTTCTGTAGCATTTGGAACAAGCCTTCTGACAGGGTCAGTTCTGTTGAGAAGGTTCTGTGATGGGGGGGAGGGTCTTGGGTGAGTTCCTAAGGAAAACCTCCTCTTTTCAGAACAAAATGGTCTCGAAGCATCTGTGGAATTCCCTGAAAATGTTTCATAGTTCACTGTCTTAACCACCAAAAGTTCACTGTATCATTGTAAGTAAGAGAATTCCTCTTCAAGAGGACAATCAGTCAGGCTCGGACATGAAGGATCAATAAGTACTTGATATATGTATGGGAAAAGCCAATCAAGTATTGGCTTATGATTGCTTATTTCTCTTAATAGTGCTCATTTACCATATGTTATCTTTAGTGGAGATGTGAACTTTGAATTCCTAAGCAGAGTAGATTGTATACTCCAAGATCAGCACATACACACATATAGACACACACACACTGGCCTACGAATTCTGTTCTCCTAAAATCCAGCTTTGGGAACGAGGATGTTTTCTTTAAGAGAGCTTAAGTTTTAAGAGAAATTGAGGGTTCTAACTGCTGGACGAAGAAAGCTGGGAACAGGAATTGGTCGCCGAAGACAGATATACCAATTTTTCAGCACGGATTGTTCTGTGAAAATTTCCTGGTTGGGTAGCTGGTGGTGTCGCGACACTGGACAGGATTGGAGCCCAGCCCTTGGCTAAAACCTTCGGTAGTCTGGCGGCCTCTCCAGGCTATTTCACACTGTGCTTAAGGTTCTTGGCGATCAGTTTCTCTTTTTCCATCACTCAGAATTTTGGTCTATAGACCATACCACAAATGAATCATTAAGTTTGCTTCAACTGAGCCAGTTTTATTTATTGTTACATTTCAGGGAACTTGCTGTCCTGAAGATTGATGGACCTGGATGTCTGAGGAGATAAGCGTTAGAGAAGAGGGAGCATCAGAAGGTGGTCAGCAAAAGCTGTCGGGGCACTCACGATGACGAGTCCCCGAAGCTTGTCCCGGCTTAAGAGGAGTGCTCTGAGAGGAACGTGGGCTCCGTGGGCTCCGTATGGAGGGCCTAGGAGCGCTCGAGTGAGAGGAAACATTTAGCCTCAAGTGTGACGCTCACGGCCTGAAGAGAGTGTGAACACGTGTCCATGGAGTCAAGGCCAGGGAGGTGTGTAGGGTCTGTGCACACCAGATGTTGTTGGTGACAGAACTGTGTGTGGAAGTTGTGGGTGTACAAGGAGAGGCGACAAAAAAAAAAATCAAAAAGGGAGGGGGAAGTGAAGCAGGTTTGGAAAGAGAGGTAGGCATATAGCAGGCAACTTAAAGTTCACCTAAAGAAGAACGGGGACAAGCCAGGTAAACGTTTACAGATGGGAGGAAACAAGGTGCCGAGTGCAGAATTCAGGAACAATAGAGGCAGCAGCATCTCGGAGCTGATAGAATTGTGATACCATGTGAGACGGGCATATTAATATGTATTCCATAAACTGTGCGGCTCCCAGCCCCACCGCTCTGTTTTGCTCTGACCGCAGTACCAGCCTCAGGCACCACAACACAATTTGGAAACAATGTGACGGAAATGTTTAATCTGCTCGGCCCATCTGTGCTGCGTATTTCTCCAGATCTCCCTGAGAGAGGCGCCTTGAATCTCCACATTGCCTTTAATATTCTCCTAAATCACCTCCCCACTGCACTTCAAGGGCCATTGCTACAATATCACAGGTTCATCTAAAGTGCAATGGGGAGGGGGCTGGGGGGAGGTGCAGGCTGGGAGATTTTTTATTTTAAAATAATTTCCAGAGATTGTCTTTTCTGCTTCCTTTAAAAAAAAAAAAAAAGGAGAAGAAAACTTATCCTATTGTTGCCGTAAGGTTATTGAGGTTGTTTGGTGCAAAACAGGGTAGATAGAGTGGAATCATTCTCCAAAGAATTATATTTATTAATCTCCATTCTCTCAACTGGGCGCAGGGAGGGGTGAGCAGCTGCTTGCATCCTCATCTCTTTTTCTTGCACCTTGCTAGGGCGAGGTGTGCAATAGGGGCTGTGGCTCTCGGCACTCAGGACCTCGGAGTTGGGCTTGGCAGTTCTCAGGGCTACCCTTGCCACTGCTGTACTCCAGATAAAGCTCTGTGTGTGTAATCCCTAGCCAGCATGCCCTCATCAGGAAAGGGCACTTTAGATTTTTAATTTCGAACAGAAACCCTGGGTTTTCTCTCCTTTCAACGCAGACGTTGAGCGTTGGATGACCACTGCATTTCCACACCTGATCTTGCCAGATTCAGCTATGTGGGGCTAGAATGTGAGAGACTGGAGTGGGTCTCGGAGAAAGAGGGGACGAGTCACTGTGTTAGACCCCAGATGAATGGGAGAGACTTGCACATCACCCAGAAAATTAGGATTCCTTTTGCTTTGTGAATTAAAGAAATGAATAATTTAATCCTCAAGATTGTTCCGGCGAGGGAAAGGCGAACGTCCCAGTTGTGAGGGGGGGGGGGGGCCCTACAGCCTGTCGGTGTGTTACATCATCTGCACACATAGGCGTTTCCATGACAACGGCTTATAGCTTCATTTCCTGGATCCCTCTAGGGGGTGTCACAGCCAGATCCACCTGCTTTTCACCCTACCCTCGGTGGGGTCATGGTAAGGTCGCCAGAATAAATGAACGCGGGCACTAATGATCTGTTTACCGCTGTTTATGCTCTGTGTGTGTCAGGGGCATGCACATTTAGAGAGCTCATTATAGCTGCAATTAGAATGCACCAGCGCTGGATATTTAACTCCTTTTTCTTTTAAATTAGCATTTTAATAACATTCTTTGAGCAGAGAAACAAAATGACCATTTTTCACGGACAAACTTCTAGCTGTAGGTGCAACTTTAATGGCAAAGTTGTGAAGGGGGAAGAGGGGAGAGGGGGGGAAAAAGGCCATTTTTACCACTTTCCCCCTCCTCCCTACCAAAAGGATATTTTTATTTGCTTTCTAACACACTCAATTTCCTAAATTTGTTTTGAATCCAATTATTTTGGGTGGTTTAAAGTACCGCGCTCTTGTTTGGACGGAAATTAGCAGCAATTGAAATTAACTTTTTATGTGACCTGTGAAAGGGGCTAAAATAATTACAAGTGCAGAAGAAACCCTCCTTCCCGCAGACCCTCGCTGTAAGACGGGGCTGGGATACCATCATCAGAATATCTTCATACTGCAATCACAAGGACTTTTTTTTCCCCTTCAGAAGGCGACTGCCATGAGTGTTTCTGTGTCACAGCCTGTACGATTATCATACAGAGCGTAAGTGATGACAAACGCGCTGTTATAAGCAGGATAAATAAGAATCAGACAGAAAGACCACAATAACATGGCATGAATTACCATTTTAAAAAGGTCAGATCACAGAGCCTCCAAGAGCAGGAGAGCTGGGACCCAGACGAAGCAATGCAGTCAGATCTACTTGGTCAGAATGTTCTGGAGCCATTGCTTTTACGGGACCAGCCGGCACCGTCTCTAGCTGTTTACAGATGCTCTGTTTGTGTAAAGTACAGTGAAAAATAACAATTTGAATGTTTCGATTATCTTTCCTGGCCCCTTCCATTTTCATTATTTATTTCCTATAAATGGGGACCTTGCTGAACATAATTCTGCAGACAAGGAGGTGGATGGGACAGCCGATGGGAACGAGGAGATGAATGGTGGGTGCGCGCAAGACAGATGCTATGCGTTTATGAAGAGGAGAGGCGTCCTCAGTGAGCATCCACAAAGTAGAGAAGGCGAGCACGCAAACTCTAACCGGCACTTATGGATGGCGGAGGGGTAAGGAAGACGGTGGGAACAGGCACGGAGAGCCTACCCCTCCTGGAATCCACGTCCAAGTTCTGCCTAAGATGTCCCACGCTTGCCTTGGCTCCTGTGAGCCTCACAAGCCTTTCCATGACAACAGACGGGATTTCACAGCCAGAAGACTTGAGAGGTCAATAGTTGAAAAGCAAGAGTTAAAAAGAGAGATCTTTATCCACAGCAAAACAATCCCACAACCCCCCCCCCACTCCACCCCATACCACAGAAGAAAAAAAAAATTTAAAGACACAGCAGGAAAAAAAAAAAAAAGAAGGAAACTTTCTAAACATGCAAGTTCAAAATGTTTATGCCCTTGTCTCAGCCTAGTTGCACCTAAGAATCTGCTATTTCATAAACAAAATACTGATGGCACAGACTATAATTTGGTGATCGCTACCCCAGGACATATCTCGAGGCATTTCTGTTATTTTAATTAAATACTGCATTATGGTTTGTGACAACTCCACAGCGACGTAAGTGAATTCCGAATTAAAGTGTTACTTAGGCATCCAGTAATTTTTGTTTCAGTCCTCAGTTTTACAAAGCAAATAGCTATAAAATCAAGATGTTCATTCATTTGCAGATGGAGGAGGGTTGCTGCTGCTGTTTTTTTTCCCCCTTCTCCTTAATCCTCATGCACGAAGGGAATCTGGCTCCCGACACTCTCAGCTTCTGAGCCACATCACGACGAGAAACACGTCCTCTCGACTAGGATGCGAGAGGCTGACTATTAATTGCTGGCATTATGCTTTATCTTTGCAGCCGAGTTCTGTCTTCCAGCAGCCATCCCGATGGGCTGCAGACTTGAAATGCCAGGAGGGGGCTCTTTGTTGAGAACCTATTTGGTTTCATTTCTTGAGAAAGAATCATAAAGTTTATAAACGCTCCGTGGAAGTTTCTGTATTTGGAACTCCTTCCAAACACGGGGTATCAGTAATGACAGAAAAATTCCTCTATCTCTGCACTAAACAAAAACAAACAAAAAAAACTGAACCTCTTTTAAGAAAAAAATATCTTTTTAAATTTAGCTATATTACCATTCTCCTAATGAACTGGAGATATAATTTGATATCACCAATTGGTTGCAGCTTGAATGTCACTTAATTGGTAAATTATGAGAAAAGTTTGGAATTTTCTCATTTGCCAGTTCTGAATTTTACTCAAAATTAATATAATTGGGCAAAAGGATTTTTTGGGTTCAAATCTGAGGATTTAATTGCCTTTAATATGTCCTGTCACATAAAGCAGTTTAAAATAGCAGGTTTCCTGAAGACATTGTCCATTATTTCTGTTCGGAGAATCAATAAGATCTTTTAATTAGCATTAAATATCATGTGTCTATGGATCTCAGCAGCTTCTAGCTTTTTGTGTTCTCCTCAGTTGCCCCACGTCTCCCATAAGGAACAGCACAACTTTGACAGAAATGGCTGCTCTGTATGTTTGCAGTGAGGCTACAATGTGCTTCAATATTTTCCGAGTTTGGTCAGAGTGCTGGATCCATACGATGTCAAGAAAGGCTGGCAGGAGAGGTGGAGGGCCGCTGAGTTCCTTCTGAGAACATAACCACCCAGAAACAAAGCTTTTGCGACTCCCTTTAAATAGGGCATTCACTGAAATGCCATCCAGCCTCTCTGGCAGATTAGCCAGGAGTTTATTACTAAATCTATTGACGTGCAGCTGACTCTGGAGAAGCTGCTTGTTACAGTACCGGTGGCAGGAAATGGAGGGAACGTCACAGTTAAAGACACAAATTTTCCCTGTAATATATTCGAATGGAAACCTCCGAATCCGATACTACATGGGCACATCTAATAAATTTACAGTATTTCAGTCTCAACAGCCTTCACCGGTTAGTTTTAAAGATTTATGTGGTAAAAAATTACTCAGTGATGAATATGGTTTATTCTGTGCAGTATTGGAGGTATAAGGAATTAAACTACCGTCTTTAACAGTGAATTTATTATTACCTCTGTCAAAAGACGAAGCCTTTAACAGCATTTGTTATAAATTCACTGCAAAATAAATGGCTGGATTTTCTTTTTTTTTTAACGCCGGAGTTTGTAAAGCATGGGGCGATACTGAGAATTAACCTAACCCCACCATGGCTTATGTGGTTTTATGTAAACATCTGGTGTGGGACTTTCCACCTGACTGGTGCACGCGTGCATGCATGTGTGTGTGTGTGTGTGTGTGTGTGTGTGTATGTGTGTGTTTTGAAAGCAAAGGGCCCTGCCTAGGACAACAGTTTAGAAATAGGGAGATTAAAGAGAAAAACGCAGTTGTATTCTCTTTCTCTTTTAAAGGGATTTTATAATGAAGAGCCAGGATTCAACGGGAGAGCGCCCTTGTGCAGTGGGCCCTTGTTAGCAGGCTAAGTGCGTGCATATGCCCACACACAAACACCCTCTTCCTTTTGTCCTCTCTTGGAATGGGTATCCCCTCATTTATAAAAATTACCTGGAAGGAATGAGGCTGCCAGGGTTTGTTCTAGACGATTGGTTCCTGTCTGGGGGAAAGGAATGGCCTCCACTGAATTTGACCGGTGTATGACCGTTGCCTTCCAGCTGACCCCAAATCCCATTCCCATCCTCCTAACTCTAGCCTCCCATAGGGGTTATTAATGAGAGAAAATACCATCCTCCTCCTCCTCCTCGTCATCACAGCACGGTGTTGACCTGCTTGCGAACATGAATTGGGGTGGCGGGGACACCTTCTGCGTTTCTCCTGTACTGTTATCAGTAAGAAAAGATATTTTCTGACGGTGTGCCCCTGTCTACGCCTTTGCTTAGGTCAGAGGTGAATAATAGTTCTTTGACAGGCATTGATCAGTTCATCACACTGTTTGGGCACTCTGTGCCCCAGGCCTATATTTTCTCCACTTACAATTCCCAAATTACCTGGGCACATCCCCCACTCAGGCGAGCAGAGGGGACTGTGCCTGAGGAAGTCCTAAATGGACACTAGATGTCACCAAACACCTCTTTTCCCTCAGAGCCCTGAAATTAAAAATAAATAAATAAATAAATAATAAATAAAATCCTTCATTTAAAGCAATTGAAGGGATTAACTTATTGGTTTTTATGAGCATTGCTGTCATGTTCAACTAAATACACGTAAAAGAAGAAGTATTATTGCACTCTGATTTTTTTTAAACAGTATACAGATCTTTTAGAGAGGAAGGAAGAGCTCAAGGGAGGAGAAGGGTCTGTATTGTTAAGTAGTCCTTTGAGGAGGTAAGGGGAAAAGATCCTGGGTTTTTAAAATCCCATTACAACAGGCCTTATGTTTACATAGCTCAAGTGTGCCAGGCCAGGCCCTGCCGCATTCAGACGGATGGAGCCGGAAGCAGCTGTTCCATCCCAGGTGACAAAATGACTCTATCCTTGTTCATATAAAGTCCATCTACCCACATCACGTGCCGCATGATACTGTTTCCACCGTCTGAGAGGACAGGCCAAAGTCTGGCATGTTGGAGCCAGGAAAAGCCCTTCTTCTTGGAAAGCTAAGCCATCGTGTAAGCGTCAGCCTTAAGGGATGGATGCCCCTAACTTGTTGCTTCAATGCTGATAGCTAAGGAAGTAAGACCCTGGATAAGGTCGCAGAGGCGTCTAACACCCTTTGGGGTGGACACAACGAGCCTCAGAGATGCAGCCACGTGACTCAGTTTACCTATTCACGCGGTCAGGGGTGGGTTCTTCTTTCCAGTCAACTGAATTTCTCTTTGTATATTTTGAATAAGTCTCAAGATGTGTCCCTGGCTGGGTCAGAACCAGGCTGCTTCAGACTCAACAGAGAGCTGCTTGCTTCTGCCTCGGCATGCAGGGATTAAAGGTGTGGGACCCCCTCCCCCCGCAAGAAGTTTCTCTTTTTAATTTGCGGTACACCTCACAAATCACTTCTGGAACTGGAGACTGATTTTTCGCAGTGGACACTTGGTCTGTGCTATCTCAACCAGCAAAAGAAACACCTATATAGGGCTGGAGAGGTGGCTCAGTGGTTAAGAGCATTGCCTGCTCTTCCAAAGGTCCCGAGTTCATTTCCCAGCAACCACATGGTGGCTCACAACCATCTGAAATGCGATCTGTATGCCCTCTTCTGGCCTGCAGGAAGACATACAGACAGAATATTGTATATATAATAAATAAATAATTAAAAAAAAACACCTATACCATTTAGAAGAAAAGTTCTCTAGGGAGAGAGACCTTGCTGGCTGGAAGTCATGCCACATCTCTGAAAGGGGACTTGAGATCTTGTGATCTCTCTTATCTGATGGAAGCATCTTTTTTTGGGGGGGGGCGAGGTGGTGGTTTCAAGACAAGGTTTCTCTCTGTATCCCTGCCTGGCTGTCTTGGAACTTGCTTTGTAGACCAGGCTGGCATCGAACTCACAGAGATCCGCCTGCCTCTGCTTCCCTACTGCTGGGATTAAAGGTGCGCGCCACCCCCGCCCCACCAGATAGAGGCATTTTACTTCCCTTTTTCTCCCCACCGATACTAAGTGACCGGAGAGGTGCTGGCTCACAGAAGGGCCTTGCTGTCCTCCGAGACAAGGAGGCAAGCGGGGTGTCACTGCACTGAGGGTGATTCAGCACCTGCCCTGCCAGGCCTGCTCAGACAGAATGGATTTTTGGAGTACACCTGTTGTTGAACCCCTGCCAGGTACTGATGGCCACTAACCCCCCAAATCACTCCCCCCCCCCACTGTTGATGCCTGGAATGTCAAACAGGACCGAGCGGCAGCCGGTGTGTATTTCAAACACAGCAGATGGATTTTTATATTAGCTCCTATTTCATGTTCAGGCAGAGCGACCGCCACACTCAAAACCACAGCCTCGGTGCTGCCGAGTTTGCTTCTGTGAGATTAATTCTGTGAAATTAATTGGGACAAGATTGAAAAGGAAATTAAAATGCAGCTCAGTGAACAGGCCTCTCAAACACCTTTTCCCTGCTCTATTCAAACTTGAATTCTGCGGTGGTCGCTGGCATCGTGGGAAGTAATTTATGAGCGGCAGGCTCTCAGGAGTGATCTGTTATGTCTGAGGAGACCTGCACCAGCGCCACAATCTGGAGGCACTGAAGAGCGCTAAACACCCTGCTGCGGCTTGAGCTGTGTGTCCCGTCTCCCGGGTGGGTGGGGGACGGGGAGGAAGGGAGGCTCTTACTAGAAAAAGCCGTTCAGAAATATCTGGGCCCAAAAGGGGTGCTGGAGCATCCGCGGGATGTTTACATCCGCTTCGTTATTAAAAATCTTCCTCTAAAATATTTTAAGACCCAAATTGGAAGTCAGTGAGTTAAGTGGGCATGAAGCTGCATGGGGCCTTGGAATGTCTGGATGTGCTGAGCGGCGGTCAGCAGGAGGGCTTTCCGCTAACTGTGTCCTTGTTACTGCTTGTGAGATAGGCTACATGGCTCTGGCTTCTTCCGGAAGAGAAGTTTGGAGGCTCTTTCTGGGGTCAGTGATGAGATTCCTAAACCACAGAAGTCATGATGGATTTCCATGTAGGTGTCTTCATTGGGTAGTGAGAGAACTCTGTCTCAACCAATGGGGTGTCTGAGGAATGCCTGGTATATGAACCACTTTTTTCATTAAAGAAAAATAGAACTAAATTTATTTATGTGTGTGTATACGAAAGTGAATGCTACAGCTTGTGTTTGTGTGTGTGGAGCCCAGAGACAACTTTTGGGAGTTGGTTCTTTTTTTTTCTCCCTTGGTTTTTCGAGACAGGGTTACTCTGTATAGCTTTGGAGCCTGTTCTGGAACTCACTCTGTAGACCAGGATGGCTTCGAACTCTGCCATCTGTCTGCCTCTGCCTCCTGAGTACTGGGATTAAAGGCGTGCGCCACCACTGCCCGGGATGAAGTTGGTTCTTTCTTTCTGCTGTGCCATGGGGTTACAACAATGAAACTCAAGTGACAGCCTTGCTGGTGGGCATCTTTACACACTGAACCACCTTGCTGGCCCTCATTCTGCTCTTACCTTACCAATAATTTATTGGACTCCTAGTAAACGCTCAACACCAAAGGCTACGTAGATTCAGTGTGGTGCCTAGCGGATGGGAGAGAAGAATGTATGTGCTGTCATTGATTAGGGCCTACACACTTTTCACATAAATTCTCTGATCACAACCTTATGAACAGAAACTGGCCTACTTTTTTGCAGATAATAACATTAAAGCCTGAAAGTTTAAGTGATTCTTTTTTTCCAAAGTCACACAAGTAATCCGCTTGAGAAGAGGACAGATGGTATGCATTTGGTTAACTATGGAGTACCTCTCTCTTTCTCTCTGGGACAGAGAGATGGGTCAATGGTTCAGAGCACTGGCTACTGTTCCAAAGGATCCGAATTCAATTCCCAGCTCCCACAACCATTTGTAACTCCAGTTCCAGGGAACCCAAAGCCCTCTTCTGGTCTCTAAGGGCACAAACATACATTCAGGCAAAACACAAATATGTATTAAATAAAAAACCCCAAACAAACAAATCCTTCAAACCCAGCAGGGAGCAGCAGGAGCCAAGGCTAAAAGCTGACATATTTCTCCTTCCATCTGCTCACCCCCCACTCCCCAAACCCTGAGTCTCCTTCCTCCAGACACCCTCTTCGGAGCCTTCCTGGGACAGGGTCTCTTTATTATTAGGTAGCCCTGCCTTCCCTGAACTCAAAATGAAGCCCAGGCTGGCCTTAAACTCACAGACATTTGCCTGTCTCTGCTTCCCGAGTGCTGGGATTAAGTGAGCACACTCGGTACAGGATTTCTTTAATAAAGGGCTATGGATTTAGCTATGGAATATCCAGGGCCTAGCATGCACTCGGCCCTGTTTTTGATCCTTAGTGTTGTTAAGTTTTATGTAGAGAGGGGCAAACCAGTTGAACCTGTGGGGGTGAAGACCAAAGAGTCGGTAGTTGGAACGTTTGCTGTTTAAGTGGAGCGAGTAATTAAAGCTAAGACAGAGCTCTGTGTGGATTCTGGTGCAGCTTTGCAACACCAGGCCCACTGTGTTTAGAACGGGAGTGTCTCGGGTGGGAGAAATGACTCCCTCGAGGTACAGGTGAGGAAACAAGCCCAGGTGAGCTGGGGTGCATCGCTGTGCTATACATTTCTCAGGGAAACAGACGTGCGCCGGTGTCTAGCAGAGGCTTCTCACACGCCCGGCGAAGGTGGACTTCCCCAGGCATCTTTTTCTTGGACTAAACTCCATCTGGGTTATTTTGGTCTCTTGTTCCAGGTATGAGGGGTAAGCTGGCTCCAGCAAAGGAAGCCAGCTGGGGCTGACGTGGGACGTGTATGAGAGAAAATTCCAGAGAGCACCGAAAGGCTGAGCTTCTGGATGGTCCTGGAATCTCCTATCTGTATGAACTGGGTTGTTTGTGTTTTTTAGAGACAAACAAATAGGATGGGAGGTCTTGCAAGGTTCTTTCCTGTCCAAGGGCCCTGATTGAGTTAGGTAATAGAATCAAGGCAAATCCAAGCCCAGATGCTCCCCAAAACTGATGCTGAACCGGAAGGCAGCTCGGAAAGGAACGCTGCTTGTACTACTACTACCTCCCATGTCCTCCTGTGATTTGCAGGGACCAGCAACACGAGGGAGGGAAGGAGGGAGGCACCTGGTACAGCTTAGGGGACAGAAATACTAATGGACTTAGAACCTTCCGGAAGAGTGGAGAAAGAAGCCGACAGAATGAAGGCAGCCAGGCATTTTCAACCGAATTAAACTCTGACGCATTAGCATGTAGACGTGGAGGAGGGGGGAACAGAGGTTGACTTTAAACGACCAGTCTAAGGTTCTTAGGCACCTCATAGAAATACCACAGCCATGGTAACCGCACACCATGCTATATTGCGGGACAGGTCACTGCACAGCCCCTTAGATCTAACTGGAGGAGCGGGACCCCCAGTGAGAAGCCATTAACAAAGGCAAAAGACATGTAAAACAAACAAAATAATCATGACGGAGAGAGAAGGCCAGCCAGCCGCCAGCCTGGCTCTGCGCTCCCCCTCCTGCTGCAGGCACCTCCAGACAATGTAAACAGTTAATTTGTTCACCTGCAGGCTCTGGGCAAACAGAGGCCTGGTCACACCTGAGTGGATAACTCGATTACCCTGTAATGCCAGCACGGTAATGTACACAAATTCTATTACACGGCAAACCTTGCTTTCGGGCATTTGAAATACCAATCAGGCCAATGTCCACTCCCTTCTTTCCTTCCAATTTATTCTTGGTGTATTGGAGCTGCACCGAAATGGTAGTAGGGTGGTGTTGAGTTAGAGTGGCCGGAGAAGTCACGAGAACATCGTGACCTCCCCCAGCAGGACCTGCAAAGCTCTTAACCTTCCTGCAAAGGGCTAAGTCTGAATTTACTTCCTCCTCCCCCTCCAGATAGGGTTTCTCTTGTAATAGCCCTGGCTGTCCTGGAACTTGCTCTATAGACCAGGCTGGCCTCAAACTCATAGAGACCCACCTGTCTCTGCCTCTTGAGTCCTGGGATTAAAGGAATGCACCAATACCGCCTGGCTAGTTCTTGTTTAAAGGGACCTGATTCATTGGAATCACTAGAAGATACCTGGCGTCAGACTTGGTCTGTTCTTTTTTTTTTTTTATTTATATTATTTATTATGTATACAATATTCTGTCTGTGTATATGCCTGCAGGCCAGAAGAGGGCACCAGACCCCATTACAGATGGTTGTGAGCCACCATGTGGTTGCTGGGAATTGAACTCAGGACCTTTGGAAGAGCAGGCAATGCTCTTAACCTCTGAGCCATCTCTCCAGCCCCGGTCTGTTCCTTTTTTAATCACAATTTATATTTATTTATTGTGTATGCCAAGTGCCCCTGTGGAGGTCAGAGGACAACTTTCGCGAGTCAGTTCTCTCCTACCATATCTCTGGGATTGAACTCATGTCTCTGGCCTTGGTTGCAAGTGCCTTTACCCACTGAGCCATTTTGCCCACCCCTTGGTTTGTTCGAAAGGAGCTTAGAGCATATTGAAAGCACAGACAGATCCTTGGTGTAAGTAATAGCAGGCACAGAATAAAGAGAAACAGCAAATACAGTGCTAATAACACAACAGGTTTTCATTTTTCCTCCACGGAGTCCATATACTCAGCAATTAAAGAGCAAATTATGCCTACTTCAAAACCGTGTTCGTAGATACGGAGGGGGATACATCGAGTCCTTCATGATACATTCTCTGAGGCACAGAACATGTCGTCTTAGTCTGGTTATATATTATGTGTGGTCTTTTCTGTTTGCATTTTACAAGAATGGAGAGGAACAGTTCCCTTGAACTGTAGCCTACGACTCCAGAAGATTCTCCTCATTATGACAGACGGGCAACCATCCAATCTATCCCTTTAAAACAAATCCCTGTTGCTTTATGACCAACAACAGTATGCATTAGCTGTGTCTAGGGGTAAACTTATGCCTAAGGAAGAGAATAAAGTTAGCTGGGCTGTGTGGGATTGGATTCCGTAGGTCAGTCTTATCAGCGCTGGCTCAAACCAATTGAGCTAACTGGTTCTGACTCCTCCTCCCACAGGCAATTATATTATCATCTCATTTATCTATAAATGAAATAAGAAGGTAGTTTACCTAGCCAGAATGTTCTCAATAGTATTACAAAGTAATAAATTATGTACATAGTGTGACCTTTATGTACCATAAATCCTTGGAAAACATCAGATTTTGATTGCCATAATTTTAGTATTGTACCTACTTCAATATATATATATATATATATATTTGCTTTATTGTATTTTTACATGTGAAAAATGATTCCTGAGCCTGAATTTTTAAGTAAGAAATTTCCCTAACAATTAGACATTAAAGGGAATTTTGGTCAGAAGAGCCATACAGAGAGAGATGCTACAGCATGCGATGATTCTGATTATGGTAACTACACTAACAAGAGGGAAAACATGGACTTTGGACTCGGGTCCCACAGTCCGTGTCTTTACCTTGCTCAGAATGCGGATGAGGTCACCTCGTTGGAAGGACAGTTCATCTGGCTGGTCACCATGGCAATCCCATAGGCCCTGGTAATAATTGGCACAGTCCACTGATCAAAGAGAAGAAAAAAAAACAAAGATGAAAGGAGCCAGTTTGGTCACAAGTGGAAGCCAGGGTTTCGATATAGTTTCTGGGGAACTTAAGATTTGGGGGGGGGGCCCAGATGACACTCAATCTAAGCAAAGGACTACGGGAGGGGGAGATCACTAACTCACATAAAATATTTAGAGATCACCCCTAGTAGGAAATTCCACTCAGCAATATGGTAACAGATGTATTTATTAACAGAAGGAAATCAGGCACATAGTCTCTCAGTTAGTTTGCAAACTAGTGGAACAAAGATGTTTCCCAGTAGACTTTCTTGACCCGGGCTATCTAAATATCTGAGTATGTCTCTTGTTTTTATGCATTTGAAGGAACAGATCCTTCTGCCTAGCTACAAGGGAGGCTGAGTCAGCCAGCACTCTTCTGCATCATGGCTTCCATTCTGGCCTCCTCTGTTACACGGGAGCTTTATCCCAGGCCCTTCCCACCCAGGTACTTCATGAGGTCGTCACCGATAAATACTGCAACGAATAGCCCAGTCTTTAAGTGGAGCCATGGGGGTGTCTCATCCATTACAACTAAATTCTGGGTGGGCTGGCCCTTTTCCAGCATCTCATTTGTAGACCCTGAACATGTCTGCCAAGATTTATCTGCAAGCCCCCGGGGAACAGAAACCAAAGTGATCTGCATTAAAAATGAAAGCAACTGAAGACAACAAACCAAGCTTTAGAAAGCACTGGAGAGATTTACTGGGCTTCTCAGTGAGACTGGATGGCAACGATGCCACAGGACAGCCATCGATTCTTAACAATGAAGAATTCATATTGATCCGCTCCTACCCGGAAAGGTTAAACACTAGCGTACAAAGTGGGAGAATATCTGGGGATTTGAATGGCAGGAGGGCGAATGCCCACTGGACCACGGATACTCTGTGTGTCTCAGAATGTTTCCTACGAGAGAGCCGTGAGCCTGGCACCTGCCAGAGGTGAAATTTGATTGACGGGCTCCAGGAGTCCTGTGATGTAGTTAAAATCTCCGTGAGTTCTAGCTGGCACATGTCCGTAATCCCAGCACTTGGGAGGCTAGTGCAGGAGGATTATGAATTCCAAGTCAGTCTGGGGTTACATTCTGAGACTCTGTCTTGAAAAGCAAAATGGAAAAAATTTGTGTGACTTTTTGGGGACCGTGTTTCATCAGTTCCTACCTACTCTAAATTTGTTTGGACCCTCTCACGAGCTCGGATGGTTCTAAGGGCTGTTCATGATGGGAACAGATGGGGAACAAATGGTCAGTGGGGCACAGAGGACCTGGATGTACTCGCCCCCCCCCCAACAATTTGTCCCTAACTTATGAATAATTCAAATAACAGAGGCGCAGTGGAACGAATCCCTATATGTCTTTGTAAACGACTCTTATTAGGCATCTTAAAGTGCACAAAAACAGACGAGAGACTGACTCATTTAGGTGAGAGCAGATTGCAAACAGAAAGAAAAATGTCAAGCACAGAGACTGGGGCGTGTTTTCTTTACACAGAGAATTGTTTGTCTCCGCAGTAGACAACAGAGGGCAGCAAACAAAGTAACCGCCAAGCAAACCTCCTGCTATCGACTTAAGATGCTGGGGAGAAAAATACGTTGGGAGAAAAATGCTAACTGTTGAAAAGAGAAAGCATATATTTTGGGGGACATCGGTGCATGAAATGATAGAGAAATATCAACCTTGAAAAGCGATGGCAGTTTCCCCAGAGGATATGCGCTCATTCTCAGTTGTACGGGAGTATATAAATCACCCCGAGAGTTTGACTACGACTAGGATGAGAAGCCAATCGACATCAATATCCTTTGTGGATTTGTAGGTGGCAGAGAAATTTTTTTTAGAACAGATTTTAAAAAACCCAGTTTAGCTATGTATGAATGGTAGGGGAAGACGTACAGAGCTTTCATGGCATTTTCTGGCCCAGTGCATAGACACTTTGAGTTTCTGCTCCCTCAGTGTGCTTGGGTATGAGACAGCTCCTAAGATACCTTTTGGGTATGTTTGAGATTCTTATCAAGATTTGATAGTGGTGCAAGAGAGTACCTGGGGAATGACCTAAACTACAAGCCCAGTAAAAGGCAGGTACACTGGTTCATACCTATAATCCCAGAAATCAGAAGGCTGAGGCAGGAGGATGACTTCGAGTGTGAGGCCAGTCTGGGCGAAAAGGTGAGTTCAAGACTAGCCTGGGCTATATAGTGAGAGAGATTCTGTCTCAAAATACAGGGAGCTGGAACTCAGGGAGATAGAGAGACAGATTCAATCAACTATAGAACGAGACTTCTAAGACTCAAAGAGTATAGAATGACCTTTGATGTCCAGGAACCCAGGGCACAGCCTAGCCCAAGATGAAGGACAATGACACACAGCTCTGAAAAGTTAGTCAGAACGACCAGGCTAAAACCGGGGAACATATTCAACCTGCTTTCTAGTCAAAGGTATGCTGGTATTAAGGAGATCAATGGGGGAGTCATTCTTCAGCTGGATAAGGTTGGACCCCGTATTGCAAGATCCTTGTTTAACTTGCATGATTCATATTAATACAGTTGTGGACAGGCTACTTCATGAACTCATTCCTTGGCATCCATCAGGTCTGCACACAGCACTTAACTAAATGCCAGGGACTGTGGTACACACTGGGAATTCCTCAGTAGTCCCTGCTCTCAAGGCTACCCTCTAGTGGGGGAGGCGCTGTGGACCAGAGTCCTGAAGAGGTGGAGGATGCTCTGCCTAAGAGGAAACTTAGTGGAGTCTGAGGGATCCCGGAAGGCTCCTTGGGAGCTCCAGCTGTCTACAAAATCCTGATCTACCCCGTGTCACCAAAACACCTTGACGTTGGGAGGAGGTGGGGCTGAGCAAGATTTCCTTCCTGAAGCTTGGCCCACGGAGGGCCTGCCGGTCTGCAAGTCCACAGGGTGGGTTTACTCTGCCCTGCACCAGGCTGGCTGGTCCTCAGAGGAGAATGAGAGCAGAGACAGGTTTCTAGAGTGACAGGAGTTAGGAGCCTGACAGCAAGGCTCGCCTCTGTGCACTGGCTTCGGCTCAGCTACGTTCCCACCACGCTGGCAACAGCCTGAGTCAGAAACAGTGCAATCTCCTGACCAGTTAATTAATTCAGAACATCCCCATTCTCATTTTGAGGACATTATTCCATCTAATTATTTTTTTTCCAGTCTGTCCATTTGGAATGAAAAACAAAAGAATAAAGCTTAATGCCAGCATTTCTCAATGTCTCTCAAAAAAAAAAAAAAAAAAAGACATAACTCTGCACTAAATAAAGCCTGGTAATTCAAAAGCAAAAGCTCTAATATATTCAGCATAAAACAGACAGAGGACCTAGAGCAATAATGACAACACTAATAACTAAAACAGTTATAACAATTAACAACAATTACAATGATAGGGAAGCTAATGGCTATGATCACTGCATTTAAATTGCTAGCCGAGCTGAGAAGGAGTTTTCTAGAGAAAATGGGGGTGGGGCTGGGAGTGTCTTACTCTTTCTAATCCCTTGTAGGGGAGGCTAAGCCTCAAGCGAGCAGAGTATCACAAAGAGCTCAAATAGAATTGTTTTTCTCGTTTCCAGGTGTTCTTACAAATCATTTATCACTCCACACCGGGCTTTTGTGACCGGTGATGGGCATTTCTCCTCTGATGGAGTCTAGGCTGGTGCTCCTGGTGACAGAGTCAACGGAAGCACCGAGGCAAAGGACCAGGACACCTGTCTAGTTTTCCTTGTCTTCAGGAACAACAGAAGCTGTCTGTCCTCCCTGAGTTTAGCTGTTAGGACACTGAGTTACTTCAGAGTTTGAGCTGAGATGGGGGAAAGAGGCTAAAGGTGGCTCAGGGTGCTGTTTACATTTTCTTGATGAATGCAACGTGGCAGCGAGGTCTGGCATTAGGCACAGCTGTTTAAACTAGGAACGGCAAAGCCAAAAGCTTGAAAACAAACCTAGGAGAGTAGGGCCCAGTGAGAGCTGGGCCAAAAACTCTGTAAACCGTGTCTTGAAATGCTCTGGTCTCAGCCAAGCCAGGAGGGCCACCATCTTTAGCACATTCAAAGCAGACACCCACTGCTGCTCTAGGAACAGTTTCGGAAGGCTGGAAAAACTCACCAGGAGACACTCACTATGCCCTTAGTTTTGCAAGTGTGACTGATGTACGGGGAACAACCAAAGGTCCTAGTTCCCACCTCATCTGTTCCTTTAATCGGGTCAAAACTTTAGCTGGGCGATGCTCAACCACGGTTGGTTTTGGAAATCTGAAAGGTAAGAGCTGCAGGAGCCTGTGGACCCTTCCTTTTCTTTGGTGTAAGAGTTCTCTGTCGGCGGGCACCACAGTGGGCCTTCAGAGGGTCTCCAGGATGGAAAAGTCATGAATAATCACTTTTCTGCTCTTCTGAGATGACTGGGTGCTTCTAAGACTATGCCTGGTGTACCCACAGTTGTTGAGAAATAGAGACAGACACAGAGACAGAGACAGACACAAAGAGAGAAGCAGATAGACAGAGACAGAAGAAACAGAGAGAGAGACAGGGAGACAGAGAGAGACACACAGAGAGGAGAGCCCATTGCAAAGTCTTCTTTGGGCAAGGATTTGATATCTCTAAGAGTGACCTGTGTCTCCACAGCATGGCACAGCCAAGCAAAGGAAATTTTTATACAAACAGGCCAGAGTGAGTCTTGATTTGGGCTACTCAGAAGATACCCTGTCACAGCAAGGCAGGGAAATATGATCTCGCCACTAAAGACCCTTAGCGTCAGATCCACTATGGGACTGCCAGGCTGGAATTGAGAGAAAATCGGAGGTGTTGAAGAGTCACTCAGTAACCCTGTTACTAACACTCATGCTGGAGAGCGAGCTCTTTATAGATTGGGCAATCAATACTACAAGGCCATGATAGATTTTCCAGGTAACGGAATAAAATGAAAGAAATTGCATCTTACAGGGTCATTAACACTCAGTCAGGAGACACTGAATTCCTGTCCTCCCTCCCTCTTCGGATAAGATCTAGAGTTGGGCTTTAAAAAACGTTAGCAGTTCTGTCAGAGGAAGCAGGGCATCAAGCAACAGGGTCTGTGGGGTAGAAGAGAAAAGTCCTCAGATGCCGGATGCCCCAGCCCCTGGGGGGAAAGGCAGGAGAACAGGCCAGTTTGCTTAAAGCCTTTCCCTCCCAGATACCTGAGAAAGACTAAAAGAAGCAAACGTGTACAGCTGGTCTATGACCTATCTAGGAATTGACTCTGTCCCGCCTTTAATGCCTTCACGGAGGCTGCTGGCCCTTCCCCCAGATCTCCATATTTTGTTGCTATAAAACTAAAAGATGACATTGGGAAGTTACATATGTGTTGCAGGTTCTACAGCTTCTTCGGAGAGAAGGCACTGTATAAATTCAATAAATAAATAAGTAAACACAAATAATAAAAATCCCTGCCTCGGATTCTGCAGAGAGAGCGAAAAGTCTTCCTGTTTTTAATTGCCAAGTCACCAATCATTATAACTGGTGGGAAGTACAAGCCGCGGAAACATATTTAGAGCTGAGCCTTATGTTAACGACACCTCTTTGGGAGGCAGAAAGTATGGGGAACAAAAGACCTCTTTAAAAAAATTCCTACTTGAATTATACCTGTTGGGATAGTTAAAAGATAAATCTCCTCTCACCTCCCAGATAAAACCTAAGAAGAGAGAGAGAGAGAGAGAGAGAGAGAGAGAGAGAGAGAGAGAGAGAGAGAGAGCGCATACACAAGGAGAAAATGAGAGGAGGGAGGAGTGTGGGAGGGAATGGTAGACATTTTCAGGAGACTGATACTTCCTGACTGGAGTTAATACAGTGTTGGCCATAGGAAGCTTCCAGCTATCCCACCCAAGACGTTCATCTAGGGTGTATCTTCCTACACTGGTTGGTGATGGAAATTGGTTGAGAGAAACCCTATTTGGGACCAGCTTGGTCAGAATGGATTTTCTGTTAGAATTCCATATAGCAAGTAGAAAATGACAGAAATTAGGTTTCAGGGCTGGAGAGATAGATAGCTCAGTCGTTAGGGCTAAGGATCACAACCAAACTTCAGAAATTAGGTCTCAGAGGACTCCCTAATCTCCACACGCTTTCGCCTCTGCTTCGGTAGCACAACCCATGATGCCACTGACTGGCGCCCCCTTCCCTGAGAGAAGGTGGGCCTGTGAACCGGAGGCCTTCACTAAACCTTGCATAGTCACTTCCTGCAGGGGTGGGGAAGACGACACAGTGGGGGGAAAGCACGTGTCCAGCAAGCAGGAATATGTAGGTTTTAATCCCCAGAGTCCAAGATGGGAGACAAGATTCTTTAGCCATGGTCATGGGTCAGCAGGCCAGGCAACCAGTGTAGTGGTAAAATAACAAAGGTTTCCTGCCCGTGTCAAACAAGGTGGAGGGTCAGGCCCAAGACCAACACCGGAAGTTGTCCTCTGACTTACACACGCTCACGCACACATGCACGCACGCACGCACGCACACACACGAATTCATTTCCCGCAAAGATGGAAAAGGGAAAAGAGACTCTGCTAAATGACTATGAATGAGAAGGAGGGGAGTCAGGAGAAAAATGAGAAACCAAGAAACCAAGCGGAGGGAACCGGAAAAGAACTCCCAAGCTTAACATTTTCATAGATCCTACGAGGGTAGGAAATCTGCTGGTCTCCAAATCACTTCTGAATCCACTTCTGCTGATGGAATGTCCTTGAGGCGGCGCCCAAACAACGGGCACCATTCCCTCACTGACAGTGAAGGAGTAAGTCCTCAGTCCACTTAGGAGACTGCCAGGGCGTCTGACCTTGGGAGGCACGGGCTCCCTAACAGCCTGGGGCATGGCTAACAGGCTGCGATGAATAAGATGTAATTTTGTATTCAACAAACCTGTTACATATTCATCTTCAAATGTGCCTGGAATCAAACCAGGCCATCTGAAGTCAGCATCCCCCCAGTCGCTCTATCCCTCACCCTGGCTTCACTTTTCAGATCGGACACATTTCCATTCCCCTCTGAGCTCGCAATCTCCGGGCCTCTCAGGGAGGAGACATTTCCATCCTTCCCATTCTCAATCCTCTAATCTCTTAGAGATGAGGCAATTCTATTTCCACTGCACTGATTTAAGAAATACTGATAGGAAAAAATAAATATCTGGTTTGGCTTCCCACCTTCTGAAGACAAATCTCGGCTGTGCTAGGACATCGATTAAAGTGATTGGGTGTCTGCTTTTAAAGTTAAGGCACTCTTCTAGCCAGTCAGTCAATTTTGGCTGTTGGGGTCATGTACCAGGAACCTATTCATTAGAGAGTCCAGTAACGGTAGTGCTTTCTCAAGCCAGAAGCCCCATTGTTCCACCCTGGGCTGTGCAGCCGTGTCTCATACCTCGCCATCCATGAGTGCCGCTGGCATCCTCTTCTAAATCATGGCCTTCATCTGAGGGGACAAATGATCAGTATTAGCCATCAGTGTGGGGGTTTGGTCTTCACGCTCTTCCTTTTGAGGGGTGACCCTTTCTCTGAGTTCACTGACCTCCTCCCCTTTCTTGTGTTTTAAAGCAGGGGCTTGCTATGGAGCCCAGGCTAGCTTTGAACTCATGATCTCCCTACCTGAGCCTCTGTCTCAAGAGCTGGGATTACCAGCATGTGCTATCATGTCTACTTAGGGAACTCTCTCCTTTAAAGAAAGTCTCATTAACATGTTTTCTTCTTCTTTCCCCTCCCCAGTCATCCCTCACCTTCAGATCGGCCATCTTCTCTTTCCCTTTCTATTCATTATTCATTTCCGAACTTTCTGAAGTACGAAGCTGCACTAGGAACAGGGGGCACACAACAGACAAGCAGGCCAGAGTTCCTGCCTTGATGGGGGCTTCCAACCCATCGAATCACCAAGGGGCTTATCACTTAACCCAGTTCTTTTCCTCAGCCCTCATTTCTTCTTTCTTTGTGGAATTCTTCCTTGTATTTATTATCTGTATGATGCAGACACATTCTTTGGTTTTAGTCATTCCAGAGTTAGGGTGAGAGAGAGAGAGAGAGAGAGGAGAGAGAGGGAAGGGAGGAAGGAAGAGAGGGAGAGGGAATGGAGGGAAGAAGAGAGAGAGGAGGGAGAGGGAGAGGGAAGGAAGGAAGGGAGTGAGGGAGGAAGGGAAGGAGGGAGGAAGAGAGAGAGATTGGTAGTGAGTTTTAAGCCTTTTGTGATTAATTAGTCCTTAACACATCCATTTTTGTTCAGCTGTATCGGAGGCTGGTCATGTACATGGTTTTATGTTCCCAGTACTCGAGGCCTGTAGTTATCTTTTTACTGTTTTATTTAGCCTGCCTTGTTCATTAGAGTATAGGCTCCTGAGGGCAGATGGAATGGTCTTTTAATTAATTGCTGTGGATTCACAATGGGTTCTAAGTCAATGCTGGTGTCTAACTCCAGTCAAGTGTTTATATGGCCAAAGTCACAATGTGATTGGCCCAAGTTTCTTACCCTCATTAACCTGTTTCATCTCAAGCTTCATTCTACTTGATATAATAGGAGCCGGGCCTTTATTAAGAAAGTATGTGTATTAGAGTAACATTTAATAACCCTATTTTATAATATAGAGTTTTAATGTATATATATACACATATATATGAGGTAGAAATAGGCTCACTATTCTTTTCACCAACTCTTTCCTTTTCTCCTTTTCTCTTACACAGTCACACAGACAGACAGACAGACAGACACATGCACTTGCCCCACATCCTGTGGAAAAGGAACACTTTGAGGAAATATTTTCAAGAAATGTTTTATTATTTTATACATATATTTCACCTGTATATATGTATGTGTAAAACACGTGTGCCTGGTGCCCATAGAAGAGGACATTGGATTCCCTAGGACAGGAGTGACAGACAGTTGTGAGCAGCCATATGGGTTGTGGGAACTGAACCCTGGTCCTTTGGAAAAGCAACCAGTGCTCTTAAATGCTGAGCCATCTCCCCAGCCCTTTGAAGGTCCAGCAGTGTGGACGTCCATGATGCCCATCTGTAGTGCTTCCCAAATCGACCCCGAGGTACAAAGATGTAAGGTAACGGAGGAATGAAATCAAACACAGGAAACAGGGCGTGTAGAGATAAATCATACTGAGCACGATTCTTTTCACACAGCCCTCTCCACTGTCCTCTTCCTCCCTTCCTCCATCCGCTGTGATGTGTTTCCTTTCTGCCGCGGGGCCAGTTTCACAGGGCTGACCATATCAGAGGGTGAGTTGGTGCATCCTCCTTGTAGAGATGCCCAACGATTTGGACAGCGAGCAGCTCTTTTCCTGGTATCAAACAACTCAATCACGGGGCCCAATAATGTGCTGCGCTTAAGCACTTTTGCAGAGAGCGTTTATTCTACCTCTGCTGTCCGTGCACAGCTGTCTCTTCCTCCCCATTCTAATCAATGTAAATTGGGTCAGATCTCCGCTGTGAATTACAAATTGGATCCGAAGTTGGAGGGTCACCATGCCTGCTACTCCACCTCCTTCCCGCCGCCATTAGATGGGAAGCTACACCAAAGATCTTTTCTAAATAAATCAGACTTTATTGTAAAACTCGGCCACTGACGAGACATAACCTCATTAGCATTGATTTTAAAATAAATTATTGAAAGTGGCCTGCCTGCTCTTTGCATTTGTAAAAAAGCAGAATGTAAATGTATTTGCAATGATAAAAATGAAAACTAAAACTTGAATCCTTTATCCTTTCAGGCGCTTAGTCTAGTCATGGTACAAAAAAATAAAAAAATAAAGTATAAAGTAAAAAAAAGGACAACTTGAAGGACTCTGCTTACTTCACTGCCAGATCCCAGAGCAGATCCTCTGGTTTCCATTGCACCTTTGGAGTCACCTAGAAAGGAAGAATATGCTGACCATCCAGCGTGTGCACTATTTGCCACCATTACTGGGCCCTATGGTGATGGATGTGAACAGCAAACCCTGGCCCCACTTCTACCTGCTTTGTCCGCTGGCCCCCACTTCTGTCCTACCTGCCTTGTCCGCTGGCCCCCACTTCTGTCCTACCTGCCTTGTCCGCTGGCCCCCACTTCTGTCCTGCCTGCCTTGTCCGCTGGCCCCCACTTCTGTCCTGCCTGCCTTGTCCGCTGGCCCCCACTTCTGTTCTACCTGCCTTGTCCGCTGGCCCCCACTTCTGTTCTACCTGCCTTGTCCGCTGGCCCCCACTTCTGTTCTACCTGCCTTGTCCGCTGGCCCCCACTTCTGTCCTACCTGCCTTGTTCTCTGTGGCTGACAGTGGCCTCCAGTTAAGAAGCCTGTTACCAATGGGCCTGAGGCTGTGTCCCAGGCATCTCCGGAGGACTTGAGGATGGGGTCTCATCACACAGTGGAGGAAGCCCCTTCTATAGTTTGGCTATGAAGAACACAGCACTTGGTTCCTTCTTAGCTTAAATTGCTGTATACAATTGATCGACCATGGACCCTTCTGTGAAATCAAACCAACATCTCTCGAGGTTCAAAGTCAAGACAACAATAACGTAACTGGGACTTGTAAAAAAAGGCTTTTTGCGAAAAAGAAGAAACTAAATTTAGGGAGTTAAATTTCTTATTTTTGTTATTCTGTACAGGGGAGGCTTTATTATTATTTATTGTTCTTTTTCGTGTGTGAGTGTGTGTATACACATGTGCTCACAGGCATCAGGATGTACGTGTGGAGGTCACAGGATAACTGGAGAGTTACTTCTCCCCTTCCACCACGAGGGGCATATGGCTTGGAGACCAGCCTTTTTACCTACTGAGGCATCTTGTTGGCCTGAGATTTTCCTTTTAAAAGACCATTTTGAATATATATATATTTTAAGTTAAAGAGCTCATTGGACTTTTTTATAAGAATATTATTAGGCATTTTAGCCTTACATCTATGGAAATACATCTTCATTTAAGAGAGAATTAAAATTTATGTGCTAGCTCAACTTTAAACAGTAATAGATTATAATGGTTCTTGCTCCTAACAGGGCATGTGGGACCCCAATCTTACACAGGCTTTAAACAAATTAACCTCTGAAGATTACTGCCCACTTATTACATTAAATGCTCTACTTGATTCCCAAATATCTCATCTCAATTGGGAAAACAGTTGAAGAAGATCCTGTTAACTGTGTGAACATGGGAGGGAACCGTGGGGCATCACAAATGAGCACCAGTATCTGGAGAGTCGATTTCAATCAACATTCTTGGCACAGTGTCAGGGACACTAATGAGAGGCTGAGAGGAACAGGACACCGACCCACCTAGGAGGGACAGAGAGGCGCTAGCTGCCCCTGACAGATGACTCCTTTCTGAAGTGTGGCTCTGGCACCCCCTTTCTGAACTGTGGCTCTGGCACCCCCTTTATAAACTGTGGCTCTGACACCCCCTTTCTGAAGTGTGGCTCTGGCACCCCCTTTCTGAAGTGTGGCTCTGGCACCCCCTTTATAAACTGTGACTCTGGCACCCCCTTTATAAACTGTGACTCTGGCACCCCTTTCTGAAGTGTGGCTCTGGCACCCCCACCCCCAACATTGACAAAACTGATACCAGAAAGAACAACCGATGGAAACAAATAGGAAAAAAATGGTCACATCAGAAAGAGGGAAAAGCATTTTCCCCAAACAAAAAGTGACAGCTTCAAAAAAAATGGCGAATGTATTAATGGGCAGCCAGATGTCAAGGTGCTGTGGTGACAGCTGCAAGAGAAATACAGGGAGACTTGATGTGCAGAGGGAACATCCAGAAAAACAGAAATAAACCGTTCCCTGGCACGCCTAGACAAGCTACAGACCCCTGCGTGTTTGAGCAGCTCTCCAGACAGCCATAGAACACAGGAGCAAGAGGCTAAGAACACACTGATTCTCTCTGTGTGCTGGGCAATCTCAACGGTTCCCTCTCAACACGTCCATCCTAGCTCCATGGTACGGTCGACGCAGAAGATATTAAACTCCATTTGTGCTAATAGCAACACTTGGAAGACATAGGATTTAATTCCACAAATAACCTGGGGAGAAGGACATGAATACCAATCAGCACGACTGGAGACAGAGCTTAACTTCAGCGGCGTCTGAGAAGATGTCACGTCTGAGGACGTCACGTCTGAGGCCACATGTGAGCAGAGATTAGGGGGACAGCCATGGTTCCAGCTGGTGCTGGCCCAGCAGCGCCCCATGCTCTTGCTCAGATACACAGACAGTCAGATAGACAGACAGACAGACAGACAGACAGAGCCGGGATGAGGAAGACAAGAGGCCAGGAGGCTAGAAGAAGGCCGGGGATGGCACGGATTCTTTTTCTACATTTTGTATTTTGGACCTGGGTTTGTTTTGTATTTTTATTTCTTTCGGTTTCTGTCACCATTCCTTTTCCCTGTGTGCCCGGACAATTTATACAGGGGAAAGATAATCCCACAGAATGTTGTTTCCATTTGACTCTAATTAAAAAAAAAACCCTGGTTATATGCTTTATTATAAAGCAATCTGGTTTCTGGGTCTATAACAACCCTCTGGGGCTGTGTGGGTAGCTTCAGAATATGCACAGACATTTCCAGAAAGGCCTCTTTATCTCTTTCTGTTTGTTTTTTTTTTTTTTTTTTTTTGGGAATCTCTAGAGAACACAGCTGGATCCTGCTGCCATTATAGCTACTACAAGGCCCTAGTTACAGCTCTCCTATGGTCTCAGATGCCTTACTGGCTTCTAGCCTTGAGGCCCCAGACTATTCAGGACCTGATAGAAGATGTCCTTATATGGAATCTTAAATTGTGGATCTGGGTCTGTGCTGGTCTGAAGAATAACTTCAAGGAAGATGAGAAAAGGTTTAGGAAAACCTGTTTTTTAAAAAAGCTTTATTTTGGGTGGTGGTGGGTCATGCATGCCTTTAATCCCATTACTTGGTAGGCAGAGGCAGGCAGATTTCAGTGAGTTTGAGGTCAGCCTGGTCTACCAAGTGAGTTCAAGGACAGCCAGGACTGTTACACAGAGAAACCCTGTCTTGGAAAAAACCACCCCCTAAAAAGACTCATTTTAACATTTATTTATTAGTGTGTGCGTGTGGGTGTGTGAGCGTGCACACATGCCTATCAAGCATATGCAGGTTCCTATGGAGAAATCCTCTGAGTTGGAGTTGTGAGCTGTCCAATGTGAATATTGGGAACTAAACCCAAGTCCTCTGGAAGAGCGGCAGGTGTTCTGAACCACTGAGCCATCTCTCCAGCCCCAGAGCCTCCTATTTTAATGTCTGACTTTCATACTCTTGGTCATTCTCTGCAGTTTAATCTACTACAAATGAAACCTTAAAACTCAAGGGCCCCCACATGCTCAACAGGAATGTTCAGAAATCCCAGGGGATACCAATTTTGAAACCATATATTCCAGGACTAAATTTTTTTTTGTGGTCTGGCCAACAACTTTGAGTGTTTTGGCTTCCTCTCCTGGGGACAAGAGTGCTAGCCATGTAGCAAATGCCAATTAGCTCATGATTAATGCCATGCTGTGCATTTAATTTGATGATCCGGGCATTATTTTGGTTAGAAATTGTTTTTTATTGACTTGGTATATGGTGTATATTCTTTTCGCTCGTCTCAAAGCCCATTTAAATCACACTTGGGAAGGGAAGCCTCACCCACGAGCCTTTCCTCGTAGGCACAGGGGGGACTTGCAGACTTGCTTGCATAGGGCCCTCCCCAAAGAGCAGCGCCACAGACTTGCCAACACTAAAAGTCCTTCACAAAGCATGTTCAGCTGTTATAATGAAACGAATGCTAGGGATCTGAGCCCTTTGACCACGGATGTGCTACGCGCTGCTGCTGGCTGCCCCTCCACCCAGCACCTGGCCTCTTGGTAGGGGGAAATAAAAAGGGGAGGCTGAGCAGAAGGTGCTCTCCACATCCCATCTGTTCAGAATCTTCAGGTTCACATATGCTTCGTATACATAGCTGCAAATGCCTAACCGGACTGTGCATTCGGGTCTGGCTGCTAAGGGGGCGACCCGTGCATCCCCTGACTTTCGGAGGCAGTAATATTCCCCATCAGACACCACCACCATCATTTGTCGAGTTCTTGCCGTGTGCCAGTGCTCTGGGTTAAGTGCACACACATGATCTCCAGGCTCCGCCCCTCCAAATCCCTCTAGGATGCTGCATCGCTTTCCCCATATGGACAGGGGAGGCAGGGAACTTGCTCAGGTTCTCACAGCTAGCAGGTGCCAGGGCAGATCCACTCTGATTTACAGCTGGCGTTGTGCCTGTCCTGCCTAGCTGTTCCCCACATGCTGTTTTTCAGTAGGTGGTGGCTGGTGATACGGGTGGGGAGATGCTACTGGGCCACTCACGGTCCTTCTCAGCTTCCCTAGGACTCTGGTATGGTATATGCCAAACTGGCACAGCAACTTCAGAAGCAACAATAGTGGAGTGCTAGAAAGCTTGGACGATCGAGACACGTGGCTGGAATCACCACGGGAGAATTAAACGTCTCTGTACCTCTCACCACGCTGTCTGTAAAAACTCTGGTGGAGAGTGGCTTTTTTAAAAATTATTTTTATTAATGTTTATTGGAAGCACAGGCAAGGTAGCTGCTGTCCCTCTAACCTGCAGCAAGAGATCCTGGCTTTTCTATAGTGTGGCTCCCTCACTTTCTGTGCAGAGTTCTGTGCACAGGGTTAGTGGCTGTTTGAGGGTGTTGACTAACCTCCCTGCCCTTGGGTCCTTTCCTTATAGAAGCGGCAGGAGGTGTGGAGGAACTCTCCAGATCCCAGTAGAGGGTAGGAGTTCAGGAGGCAGATAGACTTGTACCACTGAGAAGCCAGTGATACATTCCTTGTCCCTGACCCAGAATAAGGGGATGGCTTCAAACCCATCCTGTTTTCTGAGGCCTCTTTGCCTTTGCTCTCCATCCCTAAGCATTAGCTTCACCCTGGCTTCTTTGGGCCCCCGCACACCTCTCCTTTGCACCCCAGAAGGCAGATTGGTTCAGGGTGATGTTCCCAGAGCACTCTGCCACAGCTGGAACCAAAGGCGGATCCTTGCCTGGCTCCTTCCCAGAACCTGGGCAGGAGTGAGCCTAATGTAAGCTCACTGGGAAGTTTCTGGCCAAGTTGGGGAGTGTGTCTCCTTCTAGGGAGAGTGGTGAATTAGAGCTGTTTCTGCACCCTGCTGTTGCAACGGCACAGGCTGCGAAAGGGAAGATTCTCAGAGGAGCTGTGTTTTAATGTAGCAATTTGATTCAATTTTCCACTCTATAAAATTACCCATCACTGCTCGTTGCTTTCCAACAGACACCTTCACTCTTAATTTAACAATCCTATCGAATTCTGCCAGGGAAATTGGAAAAATTTATCACCTGTGAAATTTTATTTTCCTTTGGTTGTATCTGTTTTTGTAAAACTTCATTAACGACGAAGACTTGCTGAGGAAATTATCACTTTTTTTTTTAACTTCAGACACAAGAAATGGCTCGACCTCAACCAAGATATCATTTGCATAATAAAACACAACAAAAAGGGCCGGGGAAGCAGAGACTGGCAGAGGTTGCAGGAGCAAGGGGAAGGAGTGGACTCTCCTTGCTGGGGTTGTGTGGACACAGCCTTGACTCGGGGCCCGTGATGTGGCTTCCCTTGCAGGCAAGAGACAGATAGGGAACGCCTACTAAAGAGGGTTGGACCCTCTTCTTAGGGAGCCTTGAAACGCAATTATTTTCTGATGATGTTTTCATGAGGGGCTCTGTCTTCAGAGGCCCAAGTGTTAGATTCACCTTAGTTCCTAGGTTCATCTGGGATGCAGGTTTAAATTGCTATAAATTTTGGCTTAATTTGAATTCCTTAGCAGCGCGCACTAAACTCCTGGCAAGTTTCCATAGGAGCGCTTTCTGAATGGACTTGAAGATTCAGCTTCCCCATTGTCTAAGTACCTCACAATTAAAAGGCTCAGGCTCTGGTTTTGCTGTCTGACCCCTACTGTGCTCTGCACTGTTCACCAGCTGCTGGAGCCCCCCAGAAGTGGCTCCGTGGAGGCAGTGATGACTGTGCGCTTTCTGAGGCGCTAGCGAGCCTGCCTACCCGTGGAGAGGGCGTTCTATCGGAGTTCTACTGTATCACTAAAATGGTTTGTTGGCATTTGTATAATTCCGACTCTGGAAAGATGAGGTACCTTTGAGACAACTTCCTGTCATTCTTGTGAGTCTACAGAGAATATGTGAGAACTAGAGAGTTGTGAGAACTCACTCCCAAACCAAGGATACCCAGAGGGACTGTTCTCTGGCCTTTAATCTTAGTGGCACAGAGGAAAGACAGCTTGGTGGACTTCATCTTGCTCCCAGAGCAAGGCTGAACCACTGTACTGGAGTCATGAACGTCCTACGCTGTCCCGGTCAGAGAATGTTTAGATTAGGATTCCTTTGGGGGAGTGCTTCATTCTTTCACCAGGTCAAGAGTTTCTGAAAGCAGGGGGAAGTCGGTCATTAGAAGATGAACTGTTTTACCTGGTAGGACTTCATAAATGTCCTCTTCTTCCTCTGTAGGCTCAGGCAGGGGCACGGCCCTGCACCGGGAACCAGACTTTGGGGAGTCAAAACCATCAATGTCATCGTACGTTTCTTCCTCTTCCTTCTCCTCTTCCTCCTCTTCTTCCTCCTCCTCTTCACAGGGAATGGTTGAGGAACTCAGATCTGCCAGGGCAAAGAAAAGAATGAGTGAAGGTAGAAAAAAAAAAAGAAAGAGGCTGGAAAAAAAGGTGGGTGAAGAAGGAGGAGGGTAAGAATAAAGCACGTCAGGGGAGAATGAAACCCTGGGTTAAGTGCCCTTATTTCTAATGTAGGCCTCGGTGCCAGGAATCTACGGAAAAGGCCAGCCCGGCACCCCATTAGGTTTAAACCATCAACATAAATCCTCTCCCGCAATAAAACTTGGTCAGAATGAAGCAGCCCTGAAAAGTATGGGTGCGTGAGCGAAAACACAAGGTGAAGCAGAGAAGATAGGCCCAACGGGGCACTGCCAGGGTGCCATGCTCTGCTCACCAAGCAGAAAACCAGATGGGTGAGTGATGGCCCCGGGTCCTCTAAGGCGACAGAGCCAGGACATCTAAGGTGGAGTCTGAGCTCTCGGAAGCTCATCTCCCAATGATCTCGTTGCAGAATTTAGACAAGTTTGTTTGTGGAGAGGTGACAAACATGGGGGGGGGGAAGCAGCAGAAGAAAAGAAAAGGGGTGCGGAGAAACGCAACCGTCATGCAACCAAATGGACCGGCTAAACGGCACAGTTTCCGTGTCCTTTTATGGCCTGGCTGACCTTAAAGGGGGTCACTGAGTAGAGGATGTTCAGCCATTACAGCAGCGCCAGGGCAGGGAGGAAGATTGGTTTCAATTCTGGTGGGGGGGGGGAGGGAAGCTCATTCTCTGCCTTGGAAACCCCCACTGAAGGGCCTCTGCAGGACCCCGTGAGTACGCTGAGTGTACCCTGGGGAAGGGAAGGGTGGAGAGACTCGAACAGTTCATTTCAAAATACAATAAAACTGTTTGGCTTGATTAGGCTTTTAATAACGATTTCCCAACACATTTCATTGGAATGCTGGCGACTTCATACGCGGGAAGGATCAAAGGCGCATTTGCGGCTTCAACCATATGTTATTATTTGGTTTGTTTTAAAATAAAATTGGAATGAATAATTTCTTCAATGTGAGATTCTGAAAGTACCACAGGGTACAGCTCAATAAAGCTGCATTGAGTTTTATGGAGGTTTACACACTTAGGGGTATATTACACGCATAAATCCTAGGCACCTAGACGAGAGTGTGCCCTGTAGCCTCACCATCAACGCCCGTGTTTGCCTAGTTCCGGTCTATTATACGCCATGCTGTCGGGGCACGCCGCGGTTTGTTTTTGTGCTAGCGGAGGTCTCAGTGAGCGAAAGAGGCAATTCTTGTAATTAAGGCTCCGGTGCTTCCTTCTTTTGGTCCACAATAAAATCTTATGGCAGAATAATAAACCGCGATAAGAAAGCTTCTGATTTGGGGTGGCTGTGCTCCTCTCTGTGTTGTGGGCCATGCACAAGGTTGGTGTTTTTATGGTTTGCTGAGACAGGGTCCTGCTGCGATGGTCTATGAGGGTCCTCTTAGGCCACTCCCAGGAAAGGCTTCCTGGGCCACTGTGGCTGCTGCGCCAGGCCTGCAGGCTGGCCAGTAGAGGGTACTCTAAGAACAGCCATTTAACCTCTTCAGGTGGGACTTGCCATCCCAAGGCAAGGAACATTTTACTGTGGCTTGGGGAACAGCAATTTATTTTTAATGTCCAGCGTCCCTGATGACCACCAAGATGAGTCTAGAACTCTACTAAACAAAAACAAAAAACAAAAAAAAAAAAAAAAAAAGAGGAGGAGGAGGAGGTGGAAGGTTCTGGATCTCAACTAGATGATGGCTATTATGATTTACCCTTCCAGAATAAAAAGGGCTGGCAGCCAGTGACTTAGGCTAAGCTGGCTTTCAGAACCTTTCCCAAATGAGGACTTGTAAACTATGACGTCAGAGGCATCTCCAGATGACTGCCTCGCCTTCTCATCCATATTTGCTCTTATAAATAAGGGCAATGTGGGCTGGGCGAGACTAGAGGGTCAGGAAAATCACATACGGAAACCTTTAGATTAAACTTTCAAAACGTAACTTCGACTGCAAATCTACTGGCGTAGCATACATACTTGAAATGGTGGCTCTTACCTTTTAGCAAGAAACTTATTTGATCCACCCAGTCTCTGGCTTCAGCTGGATTAAGAGCTGTAAACTGGAGAAAAGTAAGGGGATTAATTTAATCGTCACCTTCACTAGAACTGCCAGGACTCCTGCCAGACAGACTCAAAGGAATCCGGGTTTCAGACTCGAGCCTGGAGCTTAGGGTTCTCCATCTCCTTACGACTCAGAAAAAAAGGCCAAGACGTCTCACGCAGCTGCTTCTGCCTTTGGCAATTCTCCAGGCCAGGGAGGGCCGCTTGGAGTCAGGACATTTACACTCATGTACACTCATTTGATTACTTCTTCATCAGAGATTTATGGGAGAAAAGTTCATAGGAAGAAAAAAGAAAACCAAACAAACCAAATCAGCATGGACATGAGATGGGAATACTCCAAGGGCGGGGCCTTTGACAGCAAGGCGGTTTGTTTTCCGGTGTTAGGGCTGTTACTCGGGGCCTCGTACATGCCAAGTTAAGTATTTTACCAACGAGCTAGATGCCCACCCTGCAGCAGGATGCTGAGAAGAGACAGGGAACACTTCTTGTGATTGCTGAAGCAATGTTGTTTGGGTTGGTTTCTTAGATAGTCGTTGGAAAGCAATGTAGGAAGATGAACACTTCAGCCATAGGAGCCACGTGAGCAGTGAGAACGTCAGAGGCGTGGCCGCAAGCAGATCAGGCAGACTAGAGAACAGGTACAGGGGGAGAGCAAGAGGGTCAGGCAGGGGGCTCTGTCTAGACTGAAGATATAGGCAGCAGGAAGTCACTACCAGTTCTTGCAGAGTGAGGGTGATTCTTTCAGTGGCTGTGGCTCGGAAGGGTTGGAATAGGACACCTGAAGACTGACGACCAATTAGACAGCTGTTTGAGCAGCCTTGGGTGAGGTGACAGGGACTCAGCTACGGTGATGGCTGTGGGAATAAATACAGAGAGGAAGAACGGACCAAAGGAAGAATCCATGGCTCAGAGTGATGGTTGAGAGTCAGCGGGCCAAAGACAGGCAGCCAACAGACCACAAAACAGACTGGCCAAGCACCAACCCTTGGTGATTTTTAAAATGAATCAACTTGAGATGAAAGAACATTTTAATTCTCTGGCCACCAGGGTTCAATAAAAGTGCATGCTGTAAGCAGGGCAGTGGTGGCACACACCTTTAATTCCAGCACTCGGGGGGGGGGGGGCAGAGGCAGGCGGAGCTCTGTGAGTTTGAGGCCAGCCTGGTCTACAAGAGCTAGTTCCAGGACAGCTAGGGCTACACAGAGAAACCTTGTCTCAAAAAACTAAAAAAAAAAAGTACATGCTGCTTAAGAAATACAGGTTCATGCTTTATCATTCATCATTCTCATTCCTGTGTGTGTGTGTGTGTGTGTGTGTGTGTACAAGCAAGTTCACATACACTTTGCCTACACGCAGAGGCCAGAGGGCACTGGCCTCTATCACTTTCAACATTACTCCTTTGAGGCAGAGTCTCTCCCTGACCCTCGAGCTCATGCTTTAGGCTGGACTGGCACTCCGCGCACTCAGCAAGCTCCAGCCATCCCTGAGTCTATTCACCATGGCGCTGGGCTTAAAGAAGTGCGTGGGACTGTATCTGGCTTGTTGCATGGGTTCTGGATTTGAACTCGGGTTTCCATGGTTGTGCAGCAACCAGGAGCCATCTGAGTCATCTCGCTAGCATATTCACGGCTTCTGAAAAACAGTTCTAGGAAGTGTCTCTAGGGATACTGGCTTGAACTTTTCACATAAACTTGCATCTGGATGAAGCAATCTTAAAATTTAATAATAAAAATAGGTCAGAAACATTCTGAGTGCATACATTGGTTACATAATGTCTATAAAGGAAACTATAGAGAAGTTTCAGTTAAATTTTAAAACATCTGGACATTGCATAATGAATACACAGATCATTTTATCAAATTAATGCTGAAGACACTATCAAGGGCAAAAAGTTGAGCGCTGAGGAGAATTGGAAAAGCCAAAGGGTTCTTTAAATTTTTAGTTTAATTTTTGAATGTATTTTTTCTTCTTTCTAAAGTTCAGTTACCTACCTTTAGTGAAGATGTGATAAAATATAGATTATCTACAAATGAACAGACAATATACATACACGTAAAATACATACTTCACGAACATCAATATATTCATTCAGACATAGTTTTAATTGTTTTAAAAAGGAGTAGTGAACATTCAAAAATATATAAAAATTACCATAATGAGGAATAAGTCTCTCATTGACAAGACTTTGTAGGCCCTCAGACTTCACTATCTCTCCTCAGAAACCCTTGCCATCAAGGGTTTGGAAATCCCAGAGACACAGCAAATCCACTCCCAGGGGGGAGGTTTTGGACAGAAAGGCAAACATGGGAAAATTGTTTTTCACTCTGTAGTTACATGTTGCTTATTTTGGGTTTCATGGAAGGACATAAAGTTGACCAGTTGGAAAAACCGAATAGGAAACACAGTCATGAAATCAGCCTTTGAGTAAGGAATTGGGCTGTGGGTGGGTTGCAATAAACAAGACTCTCACCTGTGGGATGATACTGGGAAGAGAGGGGAGGGGTAAAGAGATAAAAGCCAGGTAAATGTGGTATCTAGGGTGAGCATAGCAACAGATGAGAGGGGAGGGGCATGACACAGCAGAGGATGGAGCCGGAGAGCAGGTCTTAACTGGGGAGAAATGAGCGGGAATCACGGAGGATGGAATCCAGCAGAGTGACCAGCGCTCACTTGCAGCAGCAAGGGAAAATGCAAGGCTATTAAAGATCACCAGGCCATCCTACCTCGTAGCTGCGTCTATCCTGGGAGGTCAGCTCGAAGCATGCTTCTTTCTTGGAGTCTTTTCGCAGGTGGGGGGCCATGCGGACACTGTATCCCTTAATGAAGAAGGTCCCTTTGGGCTGTTTGCCTGCAAGATAGCAAAGCTCCCTGCATCTCTAGAGAGTCACAACAGCTAAAGGGAAGGCATCTTCTCTGGGATGGAAAAGAAAAAGCACGAACAGCTGTTACATCCCCGAGGAACCACAGCTGTCGGAGAAAGGTTATTAGGGACGCCTGGGACGAGGCTACAGTCAGACAGATCAGCACCAAGCAAGGGAAATCCAACATGAAAGGTTATTTTACAAAAAGTGTACAAGAGAGACGGGGAATTTATTAGAATGTTAAGAGATCTCTAATAACCGAGAGCAGGAGTTATTACAGCCGGGAGAGTGGTTGTAAATGCGGGGCTCTCAAAAGCTATTACAGAGCCCAAACATTATTATCAGGGCCAGCAGAGTTCACGTTCAAGGAGGGGGCACAGCAGCACAGGGGGTTATCCTCAAGTCCCTGAATCTCCTTCCATACCCTACCTCAAACGCTTGCTCCCCTCCCCTGTGAGCTAGGAGGGGATTTATGCTGGAGGAAGAATAATTCAAACTCAGCGCTGGATCCTCTTCCAAGAGGTAAACTGGGAAGTAGCCAAGTAATGCATCAGGAGAGGATGAGGAAGGAAACAAAGAGAAAGGGACCCTAAAGAAGGGAAAGAGATGCCACTCTGCCAGTCACCTCTATTCTAAAAAAAAAAAAAATTACAATATCGGACTCTCCCCTATGTCCCTGAGAGAGGTTGTGCCCATGTTCTGTGGTTCAGACAGAATATGTTGAGGGCGGAAAGCGCAGTGACTGGATGATGTCGGTGCCCTCTGTCAGGCGGAGGGAATTGGAATTGAGTCTTTCCCTCACCCCATTCAGGGCTGAAGACTGAACCCAGGGCCTCAGATGTCTTTGGATGATAACGGTGGCAACTGAAGGACAAACAGGGAGGGGGAGAGCGAGAGAGAGAGAGAAGGAAAGGTTCTATTTTTACCTGGTTGAGCTAAAAGAAACACACAAACACTCTACCCGCTGAGAAAATGTCCTGGACACGATAAGGAGTGGCTGGAGAGAGGGGAGCCATGCAACAGTGCTTTCTGACACCAGAATCTTCTGTGCTAAAGTATCCCTCCTTGCTCTAACTGGCCACTAAAATGTTTTGTTGTTGCTTTGGTCGCCAGATTTTATTTCACCCTGACGGCAAAATGGTCAATAAAAGTCTCCAAGCCTCTTGCTCTCTGTTTTCTCCCCCTCCCCTCTTACCGTAAGACCTGAGTTCTGAATGAACAGACTTGGCTTTATAGCCAGATATGCCAAGACTTATCAGCATTTTTAAAAGACATTTATTTTAATTCTGCATGTCTGAGTGTTTTGCTTGCATGCATATATGTGTACCATGAGTATGTCTGGTGTCTTCAGAAGCCAGAAGAGGATATCAGATCTCTTGGAACTGGGGTTACGGATGGCTATGGGATACCGCATGGGTGCTAGGAGCTGAACTTGGGTCCTTTGCAAGAGCAATAAGTGCTCTTAACCATGGCGTACTTTACCCAGCACCCCAAACACTTATTTAAATGCAAGGGGAATGATGGACAGTTTCATGGTGGTCCAAATATCATACTAGTTTGAAGAATGGAGCGACTGCTTTGTAGGTCTAGAATTAGCTAACTAATCAATTAGCCAAGTTTTTCAGACCAAGTCTTATAAAGCCCAGGCTGGCCTTTGGCCAGCTGAGAATGGCCTTGAACTCCTGACCCTCCACACTCCACCTCGTGAGTGCTGAGATTGCAGGCTTGCACCATCACGCTGGTTTTATGCAGTGCTGAGGATCGAACCCAGGGCTTCATGCATGCTAGGCAAGCATCTACCAATTGAGCTGTACCTCCAGGTGAGAACCCACACTCGCTGAACTTGCAAGTGAGCTGGGGGCTGCAGGCCACAGAGCTTCTGCGGCTCAGTTTTCCAGTACGCCGCTGTCAGCTCCCAGTACCCCTGAGTGGGAAAGATTCTGAGGAATCCACGACGGTCCAAAGGTGAAGTCAGTGACAGGAGGAGGGGTAGGGTGAGGCAAACCTCACAAAGCCAACAGATCCTAAGGACTCCAGGTCACTACCAAACTGTTGCTCATTCTGCTATGGTTGTGCCAAAGGTGCCGGGAGATTGTTCTCAGGCTAGGTGTCTAGGCTCAGGAGCATGCAGTTTAGAAAGGAAGTTGGGGGGGGGGAGGGAGGGCAAACAGCACCTGGAAGGCAAATCTAAGGCCTCTGTAGCGCTACCACTGGTCTCTGCATGAAGGTGGCCGAGCCCAAGGAAGCCTGTTGGAGCACTTGGCTCATCTCCTCTCCCTCCTGTCTCCTCTTTAGGAGCTGGCATTCATTTTGTTTGTTTGTTTGTTTATTTATTTGGCAGTTTCTCTGTGTAACTAAAATCTCTGGAAATCTCTTTGTAGACCATGCTGACCTTGAACTCATTGAGATCCTCCTGCCTCTGCCTCTGGGATTACCACTGCCCGGCCTACAATACTAACATTTAGTTTGTATTTATTTGTAGCTCCCACAATTGTGTGTTGAAACCCTCTCTTCCCTCTCAGAGCCTAAGTAGCTGTGTTCAGAGGGATGAGCAGTCTTCTAGGGACGGCACGCGGTGGCTCATTAAGGCACTGCCTCTGAGTCAACGCTCGGCTGTTACTGCTGCCATCTGGCTGAAGGTGTCTCTTGGGTACAACAACTATTTAGGCTTCAACAATCTGTGGCTCCAGTGATGTCCACGGGACTACTAATTCCCGATAGTTGTGAATATGCTCTTGGAAAGTCTGAGCCCTAAGAGTCTACTTGTGGGCTATTGCTAAACACTGCTTAAATCTTTCTCCAGATTATTGTCATTATATTATTATTTTGTGTGTGGTGGTAGGAATTGAATTCAGGTCCTTGCGTACAACCATCTGTAATGGGGTCTGGTGCCCTCTTCTGGCCTGCAGGCATACATATAGACAGAATATTGTATACATAATAAATAAATATTTAAAAAAAAATGTCTGCCTCCCGTCTCACTGTAAAGAACCCGGGCTACAGACCTGTATTCTGTATTTTGACCCCACTTAGTGTTTAAAGAGGAAAACGGTGCTAAACTGGTCTGTGTTTTTGGTGGTGGGCAAGGCGTTAGTTACCCAGGTCTATTTCTTTTTTTTAAGCACCTCGCTCTCTGGGTGTTAGTTAAGGACTGTTACCTAGACATCTAAGTGCTGGAGAATTTACGAAGCGCTGGCATCCAGGAGCGAGGGAGCTGCTGTGGAAACGGAGAAGACTTACTTTTCTCATTGGCATAGTAGAGGAAGAGGCCTCTGCTGACAACACACCATCGCTTCTGCCACTCGGACCCAAAGAAGCTGTGATCTACGCGGAAGGGAGAGAAGAGACATAAATTCAGGTAACTAGAATCGCCCAAGAGTCTGTAAAACCCAGCAGCACAGTCGAGTGGGTTATTGTTTTATTTCCCAGGTTAATGGACTGTAAAACCCTCCTTTTCACTCCCACAGGTTACCCCGTAGTGACTGAGTGGTGAGGGTGAACTCCATCCTGGGCCCAGGGTCTCAGGAAGCTTGCTCCTCCCTGCCTCCACGGCTGCCTTTTCATCTAGCTAGCTATTTCTCTAGGCTCACAGCTCACCCTGCATTTTTCAAACTTTCTATGATATCTTCGTTTGTTTGCCTTTTGGAGACAGAGTCTCCCTTAGTAATCCAGGCTGGCTTGAAACTCATGGCTTTCCTCTTGCCTCAGCCTCTCTAGTGCTGGGATAATAGGCATGCATCATTATACCCAACTGCTAGTATTTCCTTATGTGTTGCTTTCCGTGAACCAAAATGACGATACTCCAGGTCCTACATGCGATGGCCAGGAGATGGGCTTTCTTTCTTTCTTTCTTTCTTTCTTTCTTTCTTTCTTTCTTTCTTTCTTTCTTTCTTTCTTTCTTCCTTCCTTCCTTCCTTCCTTCCTTCCTTCCTTCCTTCCTTCCTTCCTCTTTCTTTCTTTCTTTCTTTCTTTCTTTCTTTCTTTCTTTCTCTCTCTTTCTTTCTTTCTTTTTCTCTCTCTCTGTGTCTCTCTCTCCATCTCTCTCCCCCTCCCTTTCTCTCTCTCTGCCTCTCTCCCTCCCTCCTTTCCCCTTCTTTTTCTCTCTCTTTATTATTTTGTTCGTTTTTGTTTTTTGAGACAGAGTTTTTCTGTAGCTTTGGGGTCTGTCCTGGAACTAGCTCTTGTAGACCAGGCTGACCTCAAACTCACAGAGATCCGCCTGCCTCTGCCTCTTCCTCCCGAGTGCTGCATTAAAGGTGTGCGCCACCACTGCCCAGCTCTTCTTTTTCTTTTTGAGAATGTGTGATAAACCAATTTGCTTGTTGAACATTAAAACAAGAACTCTGGCCCTTGTAGCACCTATTTTAATTGAATGACTTAAAGGGTCAGGAGCTGGGCATGTCTGAAATTTGGAAGCAGGTTGCTTCACACTTGGAAAGACTACATTCTTGGAAAAAAATAGTTTTCTTTCTTTTTTTTTTTTTTTTTTTTTTTTTTTTTGCAAGACATGGTTTCTTTGTGTAGCCCTGGCTGTCCTGGAACTTACTCTGTAGACCAGGTTGGAGGTTGGATTTAAACCCAGAGAGCTACCTGCCTCCACCTCCAAAGTGCTGGGATTAAAGGTGTGTGCCACCACCACTCCCTGGCTAAAGTGTCACTCTTTGTGGGAGCACACTGAGAGATGAGGACAAGAATATCAACCATCCATCCATCCACCCACCCAACTCACCCAGAGAAAGGTCTGACTTTCTCTGCCTCCCACATGCCATTAAAGATGCCACAGCTGGGCAAGTTCCAATCCCAATAAAGCCCACAGTTGGCTGAAGATTTGGGCCTTCTCTATTAGGTTGAAACCGACTAACTAGTACTACACTTCTTTCATTTCCTGGCCTTTGCCTTACATTGGCCTAGCACAGCACCAGGAAGGCATCCTATAGCCTAGCAACATCTCCCTCCCTTCTTCCCTCTCCCCCACCCCTCCTGGAATGGCCCACTCTTCATGGGTTCGATTAATACCTTTGCTTTTCTTCTCCAAGTAGCCCTGCTTGATGATGTTATCCAGCTCCTGGGCCCCTCTTAAGATGTTTTCCACTCCTAAAAGGAACGATAGTAAAATGCTTTGTTTAAACCCGTTAGAATTTCCATTTAAGCTACTTTAGATTATTCACATTAATGATGGAGTCCGGAAGGGTAATTGTTTAAACGTAGCACAAAATACAACAATTTCTATATGATTAGGGGAAAAAGTTAATTTTCTTCCTAATTATATCTAATGCTAATATTGCTTAAAATGGCTAACCATACATTAACTTGTGGTAAGGGGAGGGAGCCTAAATATGGACTGATTGGCAGGAAGAGGACTCTGGGGAACGAGGGATTTGCAGTGGCTGTGAGCTCTAAATTGGGTAATCCACACGGAGATAATCAAAAGTCAAATGACTCGCAACCAGGAAGGACAGGCTCCAGTGAGTAATGGACTCTCCATGCAGGCCGCCATTTCAAAAGGGACAATAAAGGCACAGCCACTTGTGGGTTTTGTTGTCATTATTTCTGTGTGTGTGTGTGTGTGTGTGTGTGTGTGCGTGCATGTGCACATACGAATGTCAGAGGTCAACACTGGGCATCTTTCTCTATTACGCTCCGTCTTAATTTTTAAGGCAGGGTCTCTTTGGGAACCTGGAGCTCACCTATAGGCTACGTTGGCTACTAAACTCTGGGGAATGTGGCTGTCTCCACACCCCAGTGCCGGGCTCACAGACTAGTGTAACCTTGTCCAGCTTTTGTGTGGGTGCTAGGGATCCGAACTCTGGTCCTCCCATGTACACAGAGCGGTTTGCCTACGGAGCCATCGTCCCAGTGTGTTTCACCTGGACAGCTATTCCGGAGAACATGGCTTTTGTGGCGTTCACGCGAAGGGCTATGCAAGGTGAATTTGGCAATAATGACCAGATCTTGGATTTTTCAAAGTATGTTGTGTGTGTGCGTGCATGCGTGTGTTTCAGAATCATAGAAGCTTTAGCAAAAAAGAAGACCTTAGGGCTGACATGAACCTTTAACTGCAGGACAGTGACATTCTTTGCTTTTAATGGCCTCCTTAGGTACAAATTTATTGGGATGCCAAAGTCCTAATTCATCTTCCTGCCTGGGGTTTATACTTGCTTCACAGAAAGGAGGGGCAAACTTAAGGGTGAAACCATTTTTTTTTCTGTTTTTGGACCTTGCAATAGCTAACGTCTATTCAGCAACGGCTATGAGGCAGTGTTCTGCTCAGTGCTTCACTTGCATTTTGTTTAAAAATTTTTTTTGAGCAGGAAATGTAGCTCAGTGGTAGAGCACTTGCGTAGCACGTGTGAGCCCTAAGTTCAATTCCCAGCCCCTCAAAAACACAACTCCTTCCCCTGCCACACAATTAAGATGGCCATTTTGCTTCTAAGCTATTTCCAGCCTAGTTTTAAAAACCCAGCTCACAGGGCTGGAGTGTTGCTGGCCCTGTGGTTGAGGGCTCATTGCTTTTGCTTTGGTTCCCAGCGCTCCCGCTCCCGTGGAGTCTCACAAATTTGACAGCAAATTTGGTCCCAAGGTCTCAGCTGCCCTCTTCTGGCCTCTGAAGGTACAAGGCCCTTATGGGGCACATATACATACATACAAACAAACATTCATACACATAAAAACAAAAGTCTTAGAAAACCCACAAACATGGATTGGAGGGCGGAGAGATGGTATGGGGTTAAGAGTGTGTGCTGCTCTTAGGGGGTTCTAGCCTTGGCTTCCTGGCACTCAGGTTCAGCGGCTTCCAACTGCCACTGACTCCGGCCTCCGCACACACCTGCACTCACTTGTGCAACTCACATGTGCACTCACACGTGCACGTGTGCTTGTGCACCATCCCACCAAAACCTAAAAAAAATAAACCAGGAAAATTAGGAATCCTTTTTTTTTTTTTTTGCTTGTTTGTTTGTTTGTTTGACTTGTCAACTTCCTTGTTCATAGAATCTTCTTCCATCCTGTCTTTCCCTCTCTCTCCCCCTTTCTTCCCCCCCATCATTCACCCACCCTGCTGCTTCTTTTTTGTTTTTGAGACAGGGTCTCACTATATAGCTCTGACTGGTCTGGAACTCACAATGTAGACCAGGCTGCTCATCGTCTGGGCAACTGTTTTCATTTGTAGGATTTACAGTTAGTAAACTCTGTGTTGGGCATAGATCCTTTCAGATGGGTCTTGGGGTACATGTCTGAGATGAACCACAGCAAATGAAGGCTAATTTTCCTAGGGTTTTTCTACCCCTCCCATCCCCGTCCCTCCGAAATTCGAGACCCCCTGAAAATACCCTCCAAGAACTGGTGCTGATTCTTCTTCAGGTGGGAGGTCACATGAGGTGGGAGGTCACATGGGGTGGGAGTTCATGTGAGGTGAGGATCAGCAAAAGGGAAAGCGCTCTGATGGAGGTTTTCCTCTCAAGTGGCATTCACAAAAAACCCGGCTTCTTGAGGCCTTAAATTCAAATGGAAGACACAGGGGCTGAGAGACCCAGGATCTTCCAAGCTATATCTTGCTACAAGTTTCTTCTTCTTTTTTTTTAAGGTCTTGTTAAACTAAGAGAGTTTCTTGTTAAAATCCGAATCATAAAAGACATGTGAAGAGTCTTATTAGAATTCAAACCTCCTTTTTTAAATGCAAATCTAAATGCCATTTTATGGAACATTTATAATTATGAAAATGGAAAGACATCGCCTCGTGCGTGGGGAGAGTCTGTGTGTATGAATATTACATTAATGCGCCCACACCAGCTCACTGATCCTGCTGGCAGGAGCATAAAAAATGCTTGAGTGAAACTTTTATTTAGATGCTAAGACTCCAGGCCCCAGCGGGGTGACAGAGACAGCCCCTGTGAGTTGTCGGCAGAGGCAGAGCTAGAATTGAATTACCCAGGGGGAGGAAGGAGTGACGAGCCCGCTTCGCTTATTTAATTTCATTTACTTTCAGTACATTATCAGCGTGAGGCTCTTCTCTCCCCACCAAGTGAAACCCAAGAACACCGCCACCCCAAAAACAAAGGCATAATGCAGCCGAGACATCTGAACTCCAAGTCACTAATTCTAGGCCTGCAGGGAGAGCGCCATCCCACCTCCTCTCCCCCAGATGCAGACTCAGCTTGCTAAGATCCGTGTGTGTGTGTGTGTGTGTGTGTGTGTGTGTGCGTGCGCGCGCGCGTGCGGTGGCAGAGGGATGGGATTATAGAAGAAATTAAGAATGCTTGTGAAAAAAGATAGTCAGCCAAGTCCAGCCAGTGTATGATTGAGTGGACAGGCATGGCTGTGCGTCCAACACTGGTCTCCGTGTAGACCTGACTCTTAGCCTCATTAGCTCACTGAATCTACGCAACCAAGGTTGGGAGCTGTTGTGTCCTTTCACCGGCTCCTCTTTCGGCGTCATCCAGGGCCCTGATCAAGACCTGGCAGCCAGGGAATGCTCATGGTGAGACACACTCTGGAAGGTGAGGCAGGGGACTCCTCCATCCGGGTCCACACCCCCGAGCCAACAAATGGCTCTGTGCCTTAAGGAGAATGTAAGCGTTTTCCACAGTGATGGGAAGAATAGGAAGAAGCCACACACAGCTGTGCAAGCTGCTATTCCAAAGGCAAAACCAGGGACAGTTAAATATAAAATTGTAAAAGAGACACTTTGGGGAGGGGGATCTACTACCTGAATAGTAGCTAGGCCATCATGATGAAAAAACCTAGAAACTGTTTCAATTTGCTGGGAACAAACGGTCCTCTAGATAAACCTATGCAAGTATTACATTGTATCAGCACGAAGCAGAATTGCATTAGTGTCATAATCTCTCTCCACCACTATACTTAACTAAGTCTCTCTGAGCAGCCCGCGTGAAGAAAAGATTCACTTAGCCGAAGGATGTTTGGCCATAAAGATAAGATCAACAGAGAAGTGTGTTACTTAGAAGTGACGGCTGCCCAACTTCCACGGCAAATGAAGATCAAGGAAATTCTCAGACATCCCTCCCTCCCCCCCATACTTCTAAACTCTCGCATCTCGCTCAGAAACCATAAAAAAATGACAGGGTGGGACTCCATCTCTTAGCGCCAAACGCGACTCTTCAGTCAGTTCCTTGTGGCAACAACATGGGGACCTTTGGAGTGTGAAACGTTTCCATAAAGCAGTTAATAACAGACATGGGAGCGTACGTGTGCCACGGCCTATTTAGCCAGCTGTGTTCTAGCCTACGGAGAAAAGAGAGTCGGGGAAATCGGTGGACAACATACAGCACAAGGCTAGTAGCACAGGAGAACACCCAGTTTCCCTGCAAAAGACGCTGCAGCCCTTGAAGAACAAACCACAGGCAGTGGGGTTGACCTCTTGCTAACTCAACCTGAAAAGACCAATGATTTTGGGAAAATGTGTGTGTGTGTCTGTGTCTCTCTGAGTATTTTTTTCCAGTTCTCTCCCAACTTAAATTGCGGACTTCTGTCATCATTCCTCTTCCTTTTGATTCAAGCTCTTGAGAAGAAACCACCTACACCCAAGCCTAAGGACTGCTAGCTACCGGGGGATGGCTTTCAGGTAACGTGGTCGGTACCGGGGGGGTCTGGCTACTGAGAGTAGAGAAAACCTGGTGTTTGAAGGCCGGGAATGGTCAGGTTCCATCGTAAGTCCAACTCACTAACTGCAGTCTGTCTGTTGTGCAAAAACACATACTTTCTTTTTTTATAAAAACAAACTAAAAATTTATGTATATAGGTATGGACACGTACACACACGCATGTGTGTGCGCATATAGATATATTTATGTATGGCGCGTATTTGTAGGAGCCCACAGTGGCCAGCAGAGGGCACTAGATCCCCTGGAGATGGAGTTACAGGGAGCTGTGAGCTGCTGGGAACCCGACCTCCGGAAGAATAGCTGGTGCCCGGTTGAGCCATCTCTCCAGTCCCTGTGGCCTTCTCTCCTAAGTTCATTACGCCTTGTTCTTAGTCTGTTTTTTTTTTTTGGGTTAACTTGTTTCCCCCTTATTCTCAAGTTTCAAGAACTGGCCGATGGTAGTCTGTCTGTGGTACTGTACATCTCCTGTTGCTGGTGGCTCGTCTTCTGTTTCTCCGTGGTACGCTCACGTAGCATTTTACCTCCTGTGGTCCTGTTGACATCCACTCGGGTTGGCACTCAACTCAACCCGCCACATTTTCCTGCCACTGTGCTTCGCTTATTAAGGGATTTAGACGAACACGTGAAAGGTGACGAGATCTAAATCATTACCAGTTGACTTTGGATGTAAAGGATCCAAAGACAGAGAAAGCACTCGACAGATGGCTTCAAACTGGATGGATGTGTTTGTGGAGGAAAAGCCCCGTGCAGACAGAGGGCAGGGAGTGAACGCAGTACAGCGACTCAAGCTCATCTCCACGGGGAAGAAGCCAGGCAACAGAGCAAGGCGACAGATTCAGACACTGGTGAAATGACACATTTAACAGTCTCCAAAGACAACATTCAGGAAATCTTTTTTTTGTTTTGAGACTCAGTCTTGTGAGGTAGTGAGACCTGACCTCGTCCTTGTGATCTTCCTGTCTCAGCCCCCTGAATGCTGAGATTAGAGGTGTGTGCCACCAAGTGCCTTTAAGTCCTACCTTTTAAGAAATATAAACTTATACTCTTTGATGTACAATGATGGTCTGGAAGGTTGTTTTGTTTTCTCGTTATGTGTGAGCAAAGAAATCAATGAACATACAGAACAAAATCAAAGTCTCAAATCCAGCAGGGCACACAAGCTAAGACTGGAGAAATATTAGAAGAAGCAACATGGAACACTCAAAAAATTCTATGTGGTCACCAAGGTTTGGAAAGCTTCCCCTGCTGGGTGTAAGGGGACACCCTGGCAGAAGGACACCCCGCTACAGCATAGGGTTCATTGGGGGAAGAGATCTTAGTTTAAAAAGATTATTGAGGGGCTGGAGAGATGGCTCAGGGGTTAAGAGAATTGCCTGCTCTTCCAAAGGTCCTGAGTTCAATTCCCAGCAACCACATGGTGACTCACAACCATCTGTAATGAAGTCTGGCACCCTCTTCTGGTCTGCAGGCATACAAGCAGACAGAATACTGTATATAATAAAATATTTAAAAAAAAGATTATTGAGGCAAACACACACACCGATCTCCTTTGCGGAACATTCCACCAACAATGAGGAGATCTGAGGCGCTCTGTAGAAATGAATATTTAGAGAGTGCAGAACCTTCCTATTCTAACGAAGAACATAGAAGAGGCACGCAGCCTCTGGGGTGTCCCTCCTTCACATCTTCCCTTCCGTAGGATTCTTACCCACGCAGAAGTATTATTAGGACAAAGCTCTTCCAGCTCCAGGGGTGGTAACCTCGCCACACCAAAGCTGACAGCTGAGTCAATGGTAACATTCCGCTTCCTCCAGCAGGCGCAAGTGGTTCACCTTCAAGAAGGGCTAACTTGCGGTAACTGTTGCTTCTCATCCAGGGTATCCTGGCACGTTCCGCCTAGTCGCAGGGCATGGATTTTGAACCATTTTAGAATAAGAACAGATTCAGAGTTTCTCTAGAATAATGCCACTCATTTGCATTCTGATATGCTTTTTAAGGAGAAAAGTCAATTAAAGGAAGCCATGATTTATCTTGGTTATGCCGCAGTCTGTAGTCACTAAACAAATCTGCACTTTCATAATTGATGCAATCAAGGTTTTCCAAAGCACTTTATTTCCTTGGGGGAAAAGAAAAACAACTGGTTCCTTCAGAACTGCAGTTGATCCATGGAAGTGAGCTGAACATGTGGACGCCAGAAGACATATGTTATAGCATGTAAAGGGCCATAGAGTCTACACCACCCAAACCAGGCATGCTCTGATGTCTATAACACAGCACCCACAGCTTCCTTTTTGTCTTAGGAATCCATCCTTATTTCGTGCTATGGTTTGAATTGGAAATGTCCCTCATAGGCTCATGGGTTTATATACTTTATCTCCAGATGGTGGCGCTGTTTGCAGTGGGGGGGAGACTATGGAGCTTTTAGAAAAGGGAGCTGGATGGCAGATTAGGCACTCTAGGGTGGGGCCTTTGGGGGTGATAACCCGACCTTATTTCTGGCTCGGTTTTCTGCTTCTTCTCTTGCCCAGAATGCTCCCACTGCCATGAGCTCGGCCATGCCTCTCCCACCATGATGTTCGAATGCCTCTGAGACTGTGTGTGAGTCCATGTAAGCTCGATTCCCTTAAATTGTTATGTCTGGTATCACAGTAAGAAAACCACAAATGACCCCAGTCTCTTGAGGAGTTCAGCCCCAGCAAGTGGCAACAATGTAAAGAAGAATGAAGCCTTGGTACCAATTCACACCACAATCCCCCAGACAGCCTTACCATTCTAAAAAAGGAGGAAGAACAGATTTATAAATGTCCAGCTGTCATTTGACAAGCCATGCAGTACATTCTCACCCCAGCTTGAGGCTGGGCACCATCATGACTATGTCACTGGCAAGTATATCTTCTGTTTGCTTGCTTTTTGTTTTACTGAGACAGAGTTTCTCTACACAGCCTTGGCTGTCCTGGAACTCACTCTGTAGACCAGGCTGGCCTCGAACTCACAGAGATCCTCCTGCCTCTGCCTCCTGAGTTCTGGGATTAAAGGCGTGCACCACTACTCTCGGCTTGAGAGTATATCTTTACCAACAGATGACAACACGGCATTTTCAGATCCATTTCTCCACTAACCCCCCCCCATCTGTGGACATGGGGATGCACTTCTGTGGTAGAGCATGTGCTTAACAGGCAGGATGCTTCGGGTTCGATTCCCAGCACAAAACAGAACCCCCTAAAATCCCCCAATATCAACAGCAAGCAAACAGAAAAGGCAAAAACTCCAGAGGTGGAAGAGGAACACAAAGGAAAGCGCTTTGCGTGGCTCTGCTGGCAGCGCTTTTCCAGGTTGGCCTTGAACTTGAGACCCTCCTGCTTCTGCTCAAGTGCTGGGGTTACAGGCACACAGCAGGAGTACCCGATTCTTCTGGCTCTGTATTCACCACTTAACTGGTCCACTCCTATCTGTTTAGCACACCGTGGTCAGAAGCCATCTTGCTAAAACTTGGATCTAGTCTCGTCACATCACACTCCTGGTTAAAGTTCCCCCGGATTCTCTACTGCCTATTAAATGCACGTACCTCTGCATGGAAACTCCTAGAAACACTGGGCCATAGGCAACCTTCGGGTTTTGTTTGCCTTTTCCCTCCCAGCCTTTTATGAGTGTGCCCTAGGCATTTTACACCACCCAGTCTTTCCCGACATTTCCTTTCCAGACTAGGAAGACCCCATTCAAACTGAACCGGCACAGCTTTCTCTGTTTCCTCCATGTAAAGTCACAGACTCCTATTCTGGGCTCTCATATAATTTTCTGTAGTGAAGTTTTATGTGACAGTCTGGGCTTCCAGGGACCATGAACTTGACTGCAATATTCTCTATGATTACATTTTTGCTTAGTTTTTATATGAGGCCTGAGTTACATGTAAAGTCTGTCAAGTGCCTTGAACAGGATACAGAAAGGTACTATTGGGGGAGGCAGGGGGAGAATATAGCTGTAGGCCAAGACAGCAAACACCAGGGAGGAGGATCTTGCATTCAAGGGAAGAGAGCTGACGTCATGCTGGAAAGGATAGGAACGAAGCATTAGTGCCTAGAGAAAGAGGGGACAATGTAAGAAAGAGTCCAGTACCAAGAGGGGGGCATGCCAGGGGCTGCATGACAACTCTCTTGGGAAGGAGAGGAAGGGATGTCGGAGAGGGAACTCGGACCATGTAAATATCTGGACTCGATGCAAGCAAGGTGCGCTCTAATTAGCTGTCGGATCGATGTAAGATTAAGAAGGATCTGTCTCTGGAGCACACAGGAAACTCAGAGAGTTCCATGCTGGCTATTTAATTTCTTGAAGCCTAAAGAAAAGCTGCCGGTGGGAAATGTGGCCCCTTTGATGGAGGGCGGAGTGAAGCACTATTTACACACCTGTTTCTCGTCACATCCCCAGGGGTCTGGTGTACACACAGTGGGTGTCGGATACATTGCTGCTAAACTGAACCGAAAACCATTACTTGCCTAAAGGGACTCTCGGCCTAAGAAGGCAATATGGGGGTGAATATTTGCTAGATAAATCATTTTCAAGCTACAACCAGTAATTTTTGTTCTGCTGTGTATTTACTACTTTAATTTAGGGGTTGGCGATGTGAAACAGGAAAGTTAAAAAAAAAAGGAAAAGGAAAAGGAAAAGAAAGGACAAAGCCAAAGAGCAGAGAGGAAGTGGGGAGGGGGCAGAAGTCATGAAGAGTGTAGTGCTGAGAGTAAGAAGGGCTGAGGGAATCTGGGGCAAACAGAAATGCCAAGAGCTTTACCAGGAGGAAAGGTGGGTCCCCCCCACCCAGGACAGGTTTCTCTGTGTAGCCCTGGCTGTGCTGGAATTTGCTCTGTAGATGGGGTTGACCTCGAACTCACAGAGATCCACCTGCCTCTGCTCTCTGAGTGCTGGGATCAAAGACGTGTATCACCTCCACCTGACCGATCTTCCTTCCTTCCTTCCTTCCTTCCTTCCTTCCTTCCTTCCTTCCTTCCTTCCTTCCTTCCCTCCCTCCCTCCCTCTTTCCTTCTTTCCCCCCTCTCATCTTTTCTTTTTAGAAGATTTTATTTTAAATTCTGTGTATGTGCGCGAGTGTGGGCATGGATACATGAGTACAGGCATCCAGAGATGGCAGAAGCATCCGATCCCTGGAGCTGGAGTTACAGGTGTCTGTGAGCAGCTGACCCGGGTGCTGGAAATCACACTGGAGTTGGCACTCTTAACTGCTGAGCCCTCTCTCCAGCCCCAAGAAGCATATATCTGAGTCCTATGTCAGAGCCTCACTGGGCACCAGTGCTCTTCCTCTCGGGCCTTTCCTGTCTCCAGGAAAGCATCGTGCGTGGGATGGTATTCGGGGGAAGCGGAAATGCAGCTAGGACTTTAGTAAGTTATCCTAATCTTGTTTTTCTAAGTCCTTCTCTGGGAAGTGGCTTTTTTCCCCTTTGAGCTTCAGGTATGTTACGTCACATCCTGTGCGCAGGCGTCCTAGGTGAGTCTGAGCCCTCACAGCGCAGGTGGAATCACTATAGCAATTGCTGGAGTCGGTGTCCTCCTGACTCTTCAAAATGAAAGCTTTCAAGAAGGAATCAAAGGACCATGATTTTGCCTTCTCCATGTCTCGCCAGTAAAAGACTCTCAGGGATCGTGGGATCACGGCATCGAGAAAACTTTTTAAAGCAAACAAAGCAGGAAATAAAGAGGAGTCAGGAACTAATTATCGTGATTCTCTAGAGGGTATTTCAGGGTGGGTGATCTAACGAGAACTCTCACACCCCATCAGGAAAAACTTGATGGGAAAGCAATGATCTTCGCAATGTGGCTCTGACCTGCGATGTATCATCGACTGGACCAAAGGCTGCTCCCCAGCCAGACCTCACGGGCAGCCAGCTCCTTGATTTTTTTTTTTTTTTTTTTTTTTTTTTTTTTTGTTTAAGAAAGCAGTATGGGTTCAGAGTCAGCTCTGAAGATGAACCTTTAGGGCAAAAATCATCAAAACCAACTCCCCATTTATTAAACTCAGAAATGTGGGACTTAAACTCTTTCTCGATTCTTCTGACAAAAATCAAGCAAGCTGTAAGCTGAGGTTTTCAAGGAAAAAGAATTAGGATGAGAAGATAAGGGTGGGATCCGATGCTTCCTTCCTTCCTTCCCCTCCCTCCCTCCCTCCCTTCCTTCCTTCCTTCCTTCCTTCCTTCCTTCCTTCCTTCCTTCCTTCCTTCTTTCCTTTCTCCCTCTCATCTTTTCTTTTTAGAAGATTTTATTTTAAATTCTGTGTATGTGCATGACCGTGGGTATGGATACATGAGTACAGGCATCCAGAGATGGCAGAAGTATCTGATCTCTGGAGCTGGAGTTACAGGTGTCTGTGAGCAGTTGACCTGGGTGCTGGAAATCAAACTGGGGTCCCCCCATAAACCTAGTGTCAAGGCCCCAAAGTTTCCAACCAAATCACCCAATCTGTAATTGCAAAATAAAAACAGGAAATCTCAATATCTCTTTGCGCAGCTCATTAACTCAGGGCTCACAGTCAGCAAATGGGGAAGGGGGAACAAAATAGGGAACCACCCCCCTAAACTTCAGGACCAAATACAGTGGGAGAGTTACCACAGAGACGGTCCTTTTCCTAGGATCTAGACCAGTGCTTCTCAACCCTCCTAACGCTGCGACCTTTAAAGGTCTATTGAAAAGAGAGAGAAAGAGAAAGAAAAGAGAGGGAGAAAGAGAGAGAGAGAGAGAGAGAGAGAGAGAGAGAGACAGAGAGGGAAGGAAGGAAAGAAAGAAAAAAGCAAGCAAGCATCAGATCCCACCTCATGTTGCAGTGACCCCCAACCATAAAATTATTTCCATGGCTACTTCATAACTGTAATTCTGCTGCGTACATGAATCATGATGTAGATATTTGTGTTTTCTGACAGTCTTTGGGGGTCGTGACCCACAGGTTGAGAACTGCTGTTCTGTGACACTGCAGTTGGGGTGTCTGTCTGTCTGTCTGTCTTTATTTTTTGTTTAGTAAGCAGCTTATTTGGAAGACAGGAAGCATCTTTTGGTCAGGCCGTGTGGGAGGGAGAAAGAGCACTCCTCTCCCCACTGAACATTAGGGACGTTCCGGCAGGCACTCGACCTGCTCCGTTCCCGGGGACAGCATGATTTACAATGTGAAAAGGGAAACCTAAATCACCAAGCAATGAAAACATTAAAGTTAGTGCATGACAAGTGAGGAATTTATTACCATTAACTCCAATAAACAGTTATAAAACACTCGTCCTTCCCTGTCTGTGCCCAGGGACACGGACCCTGGTCTTCATTAAGCTCAACTTTCTTTTCTTCTTCACTAGACCGGTCATGTGTGCTGGAACCAGCCACCATTTATTGTTAAGTGGACTGGTTCATTTTCCGGGACTATGGGAAGCTGAAGGCACATCCATTTTGCTTTACGGCACTTGGTATAGACGGATGAAATAGCAAAGTTTAAAAGACGTGCAGCCTGGTATGGCTCTGTAAGTTTATTTAAAACTCTCTAAAATATATGTCTGGCAAGACTGGAGGAGCTCTTCCTAGCAGCCCGCCTCGCAGGCAAGCAGGTGAGTAACGGTGCCCAGCGAGGTGGGCGGCACATTTGATGCCAGCTCACGTCAGCTGCGTTTAGCTGAATAATTTTTCCCCCTGCTATTGTTTGGTGCGGCACCTTGGAAGTCTGAGATGGCAATCCATTTCCTTCCAACATTTTCTCCGTCACAGGGGCATACGGGTTTATTACCTTCAGGTTGTTCATGAACACAAGAGGCTGCACATATTGGAAGGCTAAGGTAGATTGGTTCGGGATTCATTTGTTTTGGCATGAAAAAAAAAAAAGAAAGGATGAAAATGTCTTTCTGGAAAAGCCGACTGTAATTGTGGAGTTGCCTGGGTGTTACAAAGCAGCTTGGAGAGGCAGCAAGAAACTCAGGCTTCCCGGATCAAACAGTCACTGTGAGTCATATGGCGGTGGTAGTAGCTTTTTGTTGGGGTGACAGTTTACGGTATGGAAAGTGCCTACATCTCTGGTGGCTTCTTGGTCCTGACAGGGACAGAGAGGCCTCACTAATCCAGCTTCCAGAAGCTGTAACCCAAACCCTGGCACTGTTGGCAAGAAAAACTAAACCACGAATTCAGGTTTTCCAAGGTCTCAGACTCAATTCTTCTTTAGCTCGTTACACAAACATTTGACTTAATGTGTAGCCGTGTAGTCATAGCTCTAGTCTGAAGTTCACATGACAAGCTGGGCATGGTGGTGGTCACTTGTGATCCCAGCAGTCGGAAGGTTGAGGTAAGAGAAGGACAAGTTTGAGGCCAGTCTGAACTACAATAGTGAGACTTTGCTTTAAAAAAAAAAATCAAGATGAAGAATGCTTTAAGAAGCTGGATGATGGTGGCACACGCCTTTAATCCCAGCACTCGGGAGGCAGAGGCAGGCGGATCTCTGTGAGTTCGAGGCCAGCCTGGTCTACAGAGCTAGTTCCAGGACAGGCTCCAAAGCCACAGAGAAACCCTGTCTCAAAAAAAAAAAAAAAAAAAAAAAAAAAAAAGAAAAGAAAAGAAAAGAAAAAAGAACGCTTTAAGGCTAGATTTACCAATCTAAAGTCCATGATTTTAAACTTAAAAAAATTGTGTTGATGTGTCTGTGTGTGAGTTTGTGCATGTGGATGTAGTGTCCACAGAGGCCAGAAGAGGGCGCCGGATCCTCTGCAGTTGGAGTTACAGGGGCTGAGAGTCACTGGACCTGGGTTTTAGGAGCTAAACAAGTACATGCTCTTAATCACTGAGCCATTTCTCCAACCCTAAATGTCATAATTTTTAACCCTACCCTAACTCTGCCTCTGCTAAGCATAACTGACACAATACTGCTAAATGGATGCACAATGCCCAGGAGTTGACCAGGATGTTCAGCTTCTGAGATGGGATCAAAGAAGAGGTCTGGACCACCTCCCTGCAGCAAGGCTTGGAACTGCCGGGTCTCTCGTGGACCAACGGTGTAGCACACATAAAAGGAAAGGCTCGAAGCTCTGATGTAGGCAGCAAATCCCAATGACCATGGTAAGATTTCTGTGGGATAAACCGCTGAACTGCAGCATGATTTAAAGGACTTCCAAGGAAGAGCCAACCAAATAGCTCATCACAGACTCTAGCTTTTCTGTACGGAGGAACTCTCAGACAGAGCAGTTCCAGGGCTCCCAGGCTGTGATAAAGCAAATGACCCAGCCAATCACTTTGCATATGGAGAAACTACCACCCAGGCAGCGAGGTGAGCCAGCTTGACTTATCCGAGGTGATGCAAGGTATTGACTGTGAGGCGAAAGGAGAAGTCAAGTTTCCCGACGCCAGCACATCAGCCACCTACCCTTCTGGTCTCCTAAGGAGCCCTCTCCAACTCGGACACAGAAAGCTTGGCTGCTGAGGAAGGTCTCAGATCTTATGGCATGTGGTGGAGAGTGAGAAGCCATACTGAAAATGGTAAGAGTTAGGTAAGAGTCCACGCTCTGAACACCGAGGTGGCTCCTGGCTTCCTTTGCTACAAGACTTCAAGATCCTTGGTAATGATGCAAAATGGCGGCCCTAGAAATCCCATCCATCCTTTTCTGGGGGAAGAAAAGGTGTCTGGCTTCCGAGAAGAGGTGCTGAGGTGTGGGGGACTCCCAGCAAAGCTGGCTGGGTGCCTGGTCATTCTGAGCTTTTAGACTCCAGATGGAGGCCTTCAGTTGAAACACTGTGCTTGGACACAGATGTTGCCATCTGCCTTCCAGCACACACTTTTGTTTTTGGCCCTGGTGGGGATTAAATCCAGTTCCTGCACACACTGGACAAACAACTCTGAAATATGAGTGACCACAGAAGATCACCAGACATCTGCAGAGAGGTTTCCAATGTAAAAGGAAAGACTAAACTATACAACAAAACAAAAGAAATAAGAGGAAATGGTTAATTTGGGGTACAGAAAAGAGACTTTAAAAAGCAAACAAACAAGCCATCATTTATACTCCCAGAGGGAGGAAGAGACACTGGGACCATTAAGAAGGATGCTTAATATGAGGCAATTAGAGACCGAGGAAAGACAGTTGGAAATTAAGTTAATGGCGGCTAAAGTTAAAAACAAAATACATTGGCCAGTTGGAAGATAAAGTTGAGAAGTCTTATACTGGGCAAAAAGAGTAAGAAGAAGAATATAGAAGAGATTAAATAAAATTCAGAAAACAGAGGGAAAGAAGTAATGAAATAAATAAAATGTCTGACAACGAAAGACAAGGATTTTGCAGAGTGCGCGTCCTCCACGAACGAAGGCCCACGCGCTGGCAATTGCTGTGAAATTTCAGAACATGATGGACGAGAGGCTGCTCTATGAGACCCGGGACCAGAGGAACAAACAGGTTACACATGGCAAGAATGACACGGAGTTCTGCACAAGAACCCTGGAGGTGAGAAGCCAATGGAGCGGCACCTTCCAAAGCCTAAGAAAATCCCTGGTCAAGCACAAATGTAGAACACAGAGTTTCTCACACACACCGTCTCCAGAAACGAACAGCCGCCAGCCCGTCTCACGGTGCCACCAGCACGAGGGAGCACATCGGAGAAAGAAGTTAGACTGGATCCAGACCATGGGACTGACAAAGGGCAGGGATAACGGGGAGTTAGAGAGTGACAGCTGTCAGCCTGGGATGGGCAGGACGGTGGTCTCTAAGGGAGATCCTCCAAGAACAAAATGGAACCGAGGGATCATCTGATGTGTTTGACCACGGAGAACGCAGGAGGCAGAATACTGCACTTTTGTTACAAAGACTGGCGAGAACTAGAGATAGCACCTTTGAGAGGTAACCAAGGGAAAAGGTCAAAATATTCGCCAGCTCTAGGAAAACCAGGAGCAAATAAGTCAATAAACAAGCATATTTTGTGATTTTTTTTTTTTTTTTTTTTTTTTTTTTTTTTTTTTTTTTTTTTTTTTTTTGGAGACAGGGTCTCTATGTATCCCTGGCTATCCTGGAGCTTGCTATGCAGATAAGGCTGGCCTCGAACTCACAGAGATTCCCCCTGCGTTTTTCTCCCAAGTGCTGGGTGACTGGCTACGGAAACAAACTTTAACTAGTCAACTTTAAATGAGTCGATGGCAAGTTTTCACATATTAATGCAAATACTAAACAGTTATTAATAAAAAGTTCTGATATTATTGTACTGGGAAGATAAAGGGAGAAGTGTGGGCTCTCAGGTTTAGGAGTGTTGTGTCCTCCAGTTTCAAAACTGTAGATATCATCTAAGATCAACAAATCTAAAAAGAGCCATATAAAAATATTATTTAGGAATGTGGGAGATGAAGGCACTTCTCCAGATGACAGAACTCCAGGGCTGGGAAGGGCTAGCTGCTTATGGTGATGATGATGATGATGATGATGATGATGATGATTTTAAAAAACTATGTACCAGGGGAGGGTTGGAGAGATAGTTCAGCAGTTAAGAGAACTTGTTGTTCTTACAGGTTCCCTTCCCAGTATCCATACTTGGCAGCTCACAACCACCTGTGACTCCAGTTCTAAGGTATCTGATGCCCCCTTCTGGCCTCTGCAGGCACTGCACACATGTGGTACATATACAAACATGCAGGCAAAACACTCATATGCATCAAATAAAATTTAACAACAAAATAAACTCCAGTATATACTGGGCCAGCAAAATGGCTCAGGGAGGGTAAAGGTGTTTACTATCATACCTGATGGGCTGAGATCAAATCCCCAGGACCTACACACATGGTAAAAGGGGAGAACCGACTCCTGGAAATTGTCCTCTGACCTCCATACATGCATGGTGGCATGGGTCCCCGCACATAGGCACACACATAAAATAAATAAATCAATATATGTAAGAACCGCCCCCCAGCCCTAACCGATGTACTTACATTATTTACATAATAATACAAAATAACCCAAAGATTAAAAACTTCACGGCTATTTTATTGTAAAGCCATATATCTACATATTTATATAATGATGTCTGTGCTGAATGGCTGATTCTAGAAAATTCCTAAGCCTAATAAGTGGTGAATGGATCCATAGCAGGAAGAAGAAATCCACTGTAGCACAAGAAAGGGACAATTTTTATCAAAGCCACGCAGGCGAAGACCTGCCTGAATTAGGCATCATTTAAAGCATACTCTAATAAGCTGCAGTCTGTGTGCAATTTTAAGACTCATCTACTGTTCTGACACTGTTCTTGATAACGCAGGTCTAATTTGCTTAAGTCCTTCCTCCATCGCAATAGGGCTCAGGGAGGCAGGAGGATGCTCTCCTTTGGAGGTCTGCTTTACTTCACAAGTAATAAAAAAGCCTGGGAGTCCTCGGAGGTCAGAGGCCCAGGGGTATAAACGTGGGCTGCAATTTACAGAATGTTATTGTATTGCTGGGCATAACAAGAATTGGAAAGAGCACCTGTAGATCAAATCAAATCAAGGGAAATTTATTTGGAACCTACCACGTAGGGGGGGGGGTTGTGCCAGAGAGCAAAGAGTTCCTTGGGTGTCCTGGAAAAATACCCCCAGATCAGTGCGAAGATAGTGAGCACAGGCATGATTTGGATTGATGGGGTTGGAGAGATACAGGGCCATAAAACAGGACACCTGTTGCCCTGCGTTTCTGTTAAGGGCTTTGCCTTTTTAAAACATAATCAGCAACAAATAACCATTATTTTTGACATATATTACACTCTATATTGGTGAGTGGAAATCGTGTTTTAAGAACAGGAAATGAGGGAAAACCAAAACCAACTGCATGTAATTTTTCAAGTGGGAACAATGGCAATATGAAGATGTATGGGTGTCAGACCCGGCTGTGGAGGACGGAGACTGTGCGCTCTCGCTTCTGATAGTGTGGTGTCTGTGACCTCCACCATTTGAGATGCTTTGATTCCACCTTGCCCTAGGGACCTGTGAGTGCCCGGGGAAGGGATGAAAGATGCCTATGCCTGACCTCACCTTTACATTGTCTGACGGCTGAGTGTATAAATCAGCTCCCCGCTGGAAGACCCGAGTGTCAGAAGCTTGTGTGAAACGCTGGGAATATGAAATGATGTCCCCAAGGGTTTGACTGTTAACTGTTTTCTCCTGGAACTGGGGGAGCCATTCGTGGGAAGGCTGCTTCCCCGCAGGGACCTTCATTTGTATACAGAATGAAGTATGAAACTCCCAACAATGTCTTGTCTCTTTAGGAAGAAAATAAACAATTATTGGAGGCCGCACTTCGTGTCCACGGCTTCCATCTCCTTCATTTCTCTGCCTGATCCAGGAGAGCAGCTCACACCCCCAAACAAATGAGAATACATTCCTTATAGAACTTTGTGAACAGTGTAATCAATCTGTGATGATTACAGACAAATGCTTCGGACACATCAGCGTGCTTTTGACACGGGCAAGAACAAAAGGTAGTCCCTTTATCCTACTCGACAGAGGAAGTGCATTCATGATGAGAGCTGAGGGCAGGTGCCTGGGTGCCAGGGTTCAATGTTTAGATTATCTTTGAGTCCCAGGATTTGCCTTTTCATCTCTCAGATTCTTTCTGCAAGATTGAAAAACAGAACGAAACTATGGGCTCTTAAATTTCCCAATACACTTAATCCTTTCCTTTACCTTGGTATGGAGAATAGTCACCTATAGTAAGAAATAATGGTCATTTTTTTTCTTGCATGCATATCTGTATGTTGGGTGCTTTTATATGGGTGTGTGCCTGTTTATGTGCAGGCCCATGCATATAGAGGCCAGGGGTTGGCACTGGGCATTTCTCTTAGAGTTTCTATTGCTGTGAAGAGGCACCATGGCCACAGAAACTCTTTTATTTTCTTGAGACAGGATTTCTCTGTGTAGCCTGGGTTGTCCTGGAACTCTCTCTGTAGGCCAAGTTGGCCTTGAACTCACAGAGATCCACCTGCCTCTGCCTCCCAAGTCCTGGAATTAAAGGTGTGCACCACTACCACCTGGCTGACCACAGCAACTCGTATAAAGGAAAACATTTAGTTGAGGCTATCTTAAAGTTCAGAGGTTTAGTCCATTATCATCATGGTGAGAAGCATGGCAGTGTGCAGGCAGACCTGGTGCTGGAGAAGGAGCTGAGATCTACCTCTTGATCCACAAACAACAGGAAGGGGTCTGTGTGCCACACACTGAGTGCAGCTTGAGCATAGGAGACCTCAAAGCCCGCCCCACAGTGACACACTTCCTCCAACAAGGCCACACCTCCTAATTGTGCTACTATTGCTACTAATGGGTGCTATTTTCTTTCAAGTCACCACAGTGTTGTCTAAGTTACAGTTACTATTGCTATGATGAAATACCATGACCAAAAGCAAGTTGTCAGTGTGTGTAGGGAAAGAGAGAGAGACAGAGGGAGAGAGAGAGGGGGGAGGGAGAGAGAGGGAGAGAGAGGGGGGGAGGGAGAGAGAGAGAAAAAGAGGAGGGGAGGAGGAAGAGAGAGAGGGAGAGGGAGAGAGAGAGAGAGAGAGAGAGAGAGAGAGAGAGAGAGAGAGAGAGNGAGAGAGAGAGAGAGAGAGAGAGAGAGAGAGAGAGAGAGAGAGAGAGAAGGGTTTCTTTGGCTTATGCTGTAATCCATCACTGAAGGAAGTCAGGACAGGAACTCAAACAGGGCAGGAACCTGGAGGCAGACACTGACCAGAGACTGATTTGCTTCCTATAACTTACTTAGCCTGCTTTTTGACCACCTGCGTTATCTTTTTTTTTAAAAAAAGATTTATTTATTTATTATATATACACACACCAGAAGAGAGTATCAGATCTCATTACAGATGGCTGTGAGCCACCATGTGGTTGCTGGGAATTGAACTCAGGTCCTCTGGAAGAGCAGCAGCCAGTGCTCTCAAGCCCTGAGCCATCTCTCCAGCCCTCAGCCTGCTTTCTTATAGAACCCAGGACCACCAGCTCAGTGGTGACCCCACCCCCAGTGGGCTTGGCCCTCCTCCATCAATCACTAAATTAAGAAAATGCCCTGCAGGTTTGCCTACAGCCTCATCTTATGGGGTATTTTGGCAACCGAGGCTCACTTCTCTCAGATGACTTCTGCTTGTGTCAAATTGACAAAACACAATTTCTTCCTTTGCTGCTCCACCTCAGTTTTTTGAGACAGGGTCTCTCACTGAACTTGGAGCATGTAGATTTGGCTAGGTTGGCTGGGCGGTTAGCACTAAGGATGTTCCGGTTACCCCTGGCGCCCTCATCCTCTCCTGCACAGGGGTTATTGGCACATGTCGCCACTGTCTGGCTTGCGTGGGTATAGGTATGGGGATCCAGGTTCAGTTCTTGTTTGCACAACAGGCAGCTTACTGACTGAAACATCTCCCCAGCCCTATTTTCCTCTCTGTTTTGAGACAGAGTCTCACTATATAACCCAGGCTAGCCTGGAGTTCATGGTCCTCCTGCCTCAAACTCTCAAGTGTTGTGGCTATAGGCGGATTCCATCACATTTGGCAACAGGCTAAGTAACACCCATCCTTCACGCTAACCTTTCTTTCCACACCTCTCAATCTTTCTCTCCTTCTATCAGACTTGAAGTACTTCTTCCGAAATACGACCTCTTAGAAACAGTCCGGTATGTTTGAACAGAGCATTGACGTTTGTAGGATACTTTTCTTATTTAATTTTAGTTACCATATAACATTGAATATTTGTTTTTATTTCATGTGTATGAGTATTTTGCCTGCATGTGTATCTGTACAACACGTATGTGCCTGGTTCCTGCAGAGGTTAGAAGAGTATGTGTGGGTATAGGTATGGGGATGTCAGATCCCCTGAAACTGCAGTTACATTAGGTTGGGAGCCACCATGCCATGCTGGTCCTGGGACCTGAGCTTGGGTATTCTAGAAGAGCAGCCGGAGCTCTTCCGAGCCATCTCTCCAGCTCCTACTTTGAGTTTTTTTTATTATTTTATTTTATTTTATTTTATTTTATAACAGTGAGATAGGTCTGTACAGAAGCAGGGAGGTAGAACACACGTAGACGGAAACAGCTTACACCGTCCAGAAGCAAAGCCAGTGAAATATTAAGGATTACATAAGACGTGGTGGAGGCTTAATCACCCGAAGTCTGTAAAAGACGGCCAGATGTGTGAAATTATCGATCAGCTGGACTGTATGGGCTGTAAGAGGGGACTGATTGCTCAGTGACCCTTTGCCTGGCTCCCAAGCCCACATTCCAGGTGTGACACATACTCCATGGCGTGGTGCCCCTTTTCACACGCACCCACTCGCCACTTACTGCGGCGGCACCAGGGGCGAACACTGCTGCTTTTTCTGACTAGAGCAAATGGCAGGGCTGAGGCTGCTTCCCAACAGGAAGCCAAAAGAGGTTCTTTATTCCCCCGCTCCCCCGCTGCTGCAAAACCTTCCGAAACAAGCGCAAGTGGATTTGTAAGTAGAATCGGGGTGCTTAAACAGTATGTGTCTGGAGGAACTAATGAAGGGTCCCTTTTCCAAAATACATCCTCAACCGCTTCCTCAGTTCCTGAAATTCCACCATTAGGAGCCCATTCCCTCAATGAAGCCATGCTCCCTTGACTACAGATGCTCTGGGAGAGGCAGGCGGTAAAATAAGTGTTCTCCTCCACCATGTTTCAGTGAGTCGCCACACCCCAGACGACTGGGAAAGGAGGGAAGCTCTCCGAGGGACAAGGCCCAGACACTTGGAATCACGCAGTGGTGAAAGCACGCCTCACGGACCCATTCTCATCCAGGAGGTGTGTGAGGGCGGAGTTCTGATAGCGGAGCCGCTGTCCGTTAGCAGCACCTCAGGGGCAGTGGTTTGTCCCCCCCCCCCCCCAGGGTTTCTGGAACTTGCTCTGTAGACCAGGCTGACCTTCAACTCACAGAGATCCACCTGCTTCTGCCTCCCAAGTGCTGGGATTAAAGGTGTGCACCATCACTGCCTGGCAAGGGCAGTGAGTGGTTCTTAATTCTGAATACACACCAGAACTTGCTGTCAAACTTTCTTAAGGACATGGACACCTGATCAGTTGGCTTCGAGGCATTGCTTATTCTTACCACGTTCTGTACTTGGTTCTGATGCTCATCTTGGGCTGACAGCCGCAGCCTCAAGGTGAAATTTGTTTGTGAGGGCCTTGTCAACCTGATGGCTTGCTGGTCGGTCTTAGTGAAAGGGCCCAGCTGAAAGGCTTGGGAATGCCCACACCAGACTGACTGGTGAGTGATACTAGAGTTATCACAAGGACGTAACTGAGGAGGAGCTGAGAAAGGACGGAGACAGCTGAGTCCGTACAAACTGCCCAGGACGGACATTACCAAGGCGTGCAGAAATGACATCCACTGTGAATGCTAGGACTGCGGCAGAGCGTCATCTAAGAAACAGCAGGGAAATTATTATTATTCTATGACTCTGGCTTTTGGCGTCTGTTCAGATGGCCAAAGAAGTCACCTGTCACTCCGCTCTTCCTCCCATTCTTTGTAGACTCTGCTCCAACTCTGACCCTGTTTAGCTGCACCTTGGTTGTCCCCCAAAGGGAACTGTTATCAGGTAGCTGGGTTAAGATTAGTTTAGCTCGTGTGATGACAGATACTCCTATGGAAAACCACGGATACAGATTATAATTTCCTCCCATGGGTAAATGACTGAGCGGAGGGAGCCTGGGGATGGAGGGCAATCTTTAAAGATTTAGTTTATGTGTGTGAGTGTTTTGCCTTCATGTATATATGTGTACCAAGTGCATGCCTGGTGCCCACGGAAGGCAGAAGAGGGTATTGAGTTCGCTGGAGCTAGAGTTACAGATGATTGTGAGCTACCACATGGGTACCGGGAAGTATGGGTACAAATGCTCTTAATGACCGAGTCGTCTCTCCAGATCCACACCCCACATCTTTACAGAGCACACAATTTCTTTCTCATGGTTTAAGCTGGTTCTGGCTCCAGCCATCAGGAAGAAGGAAAGAGTGAGTACGGAGCTATCCCTGATTGTTTAAGGGTACCGCGTGTGACCCTAGAGCGAGTTCCAGGACACCCAGGGCTGCACAGAGAAGCCTTGTCTTGAAAGACAAAAATAAATAAATAAATTTTAAAAAAAAAGGACACATTGCTCTTACACACTCCACACTCCTGGCCACGACTTAAGTCAAGTGGTTGAACCTGGTCTCCAGGAAGGAAGGGGGGTGCTACAAGGCCATTAAAGTCCAGGAAAGGAGGATGCATGCTGAAGGCACGCCAGCAGCCGCAGCCGCAGTCACCTCGTGACACGGCGAAGCAAGCTTTGGCAGGCACTGTGAACTTAGGACGTCTAGAAAGGAAGCAGATGAGTGTGGAATGAGTGTGGAATGAGTGTGGCATGAGGCGGCCGCATAACTCCAGGTGCTGGGTAATTCGCGGTGATTAGGGGAAAAGTGTTTCCCACTAATGAGGAGCGAGCATTGGTTCGGCGTCCTTATCTTTGGACCACGAGTCATAACAAAGGCCTGAAATAAATGAAGAGCGGGTTTGGCGTTTGAAAGGTTATGTTTCCTTTAGGGATGATTCGAAAGGCCGCCTCTCGCCTAGGGAAAGGCTGGAGCGAAGGCCTTCTTGCCTGGGTCTCTGTAGTCAGCTGCCGTGGCACCGTCAGGAGCAGAACGACACACAGCTCGTAGGTCGGCACACTGGCTGGCGCTTACCGTGCCAACTAGGAGATACGGCATTGCTAATCTCACACAGTTTCTGCGTAGGCCAGTGTAAGGGAGACTGACCAATGGGAAGGTGTGCCTTCCTCAAACTGGAGGGCTTCAGATGACATCACTACTTTGCCGTCAGTAAGAGGTCTGAGTGTAATACTAGAAGGAATCTATTGTAGAAACACGGGATTGTGAGTAGGGCACTGTGGGACATGCCTCTAATCCTAGCACTTGGGAGGTAAAGGCAGGAGGAGCAGGAGTGAGTGGGAGGCCAGACTGGGCTAAATGAGACCCCTTTTCTGGGAGAGAAAAGAAGACTAGAACCATGTGGTTTACAAAATGAGAAATCTGTTTAACCCTTAGGTTGCATTTGGGTTGTTTAGTTGGCTGTGTGTTGAAATAGGAGCGGCGGCGGGGCTGCGTCCCCAACACCCAGGCCGCTTGGCTAGCTCATGCCCGAAATAACAACACACAAACTGTATTCATTTAAAGAACTGCTTGGCCCGGCTAGTTCCAGATTCTTATTGGCTAGCTCTTACATATTGTTCTAACCCATTTCTAATAATGTGTGTAAGCACCCCAAGGTGCGCTTACCGGGAAGATTCTAGCCTATGTCCATCTTCATCGCGTGTGCCTCAGAGAGCAGAGCTATCGCGTCTACCCGGGAGAGCTGAGCATGGCGTCTCTTCGGGAGCAGAGCAGAGTCTGACCTCACTTCCTCTTCCGCCCAGAATTCTATTCTGTTTACTCCTCCCATCTATGTTCTAAGCTGAGGCCAAGCAGTTGGTTTATTATAACTTAACCAATGAAATCAACAGATTGATATATGACACTCCCACATCACTTGTGATTTTTTTTTCCCCTTCCAGATTTTGAGACAGGGTCTCACTATGTAGCCCAAGCTGGCCTCAAACTCACTTTGTGTTCAAACTGGTCTCAAACTCGTGGTGATCCTCCTGCCTCAGCTTACAGAGTGCTAGGATTAAATGCTCCATGCTTGGTTAAGATTAGTTTGGGTTTAAAAGTAAAACTACTTTGTGTCCCAGCTTCTTAAATCATGCAATAAACAAGTTTCCTCTTCCGTGTTTGTCCAGTAACTAGATTGCATGGGCCAGCTGACTCAGCTAAACAGGGCACGGTGCTAAGGAGACCAAAGTCACAGATTTTATCCCTAGACAGGCCAGCTGGTGGGCACAGTTCTGTTTTATGTCTAATTCTTCTGAAATACTTCTCAAAAGGATGGCTAAGCAGGAGAGAGTGGGTACCATAGCAGAATGAAGAAGCTGTTCTGTGTGGAACCCCCCGAAACAGTCCTTACCCAGACTCAACGGGCCAAGCAGTATCTCTGCTGAGAATGCAGTTGGTCTTGCCAACAAGAAGCCACCCTCATTCTGGGAGATTACGCCCGGCATCTTGGATACCGAACGACACTGAGAATGGACAGGAAAGTGGCATGAACACCTGTCACAGGACAAGGTCCAGGGCGCTCCCTTCCTCGCTTCCTGCTTGCTCTGAGACACTGTGTTCTGTCTCCCACCTCCAGCCTGACCTCCGTGTTTCCAGCCTGCTATGAGCTGTCAGGATGTGACTTCAGAGAATGATCCCCAGAACAGAAATGAGACCTGCTACGTTTCCATGTTCCAGATAGAAATGTCATTCCTCACAAGGAAAGGCTTTTCTTTTTTCTCTTATCAGAAAGTAAATAAATAAATAAAAATAAAGGAAGAGAATAAAACCCTGCCAGTCTGTCCACACAACCTGGAGAACAAATATGTTTTTGATCCCTCTGTGAACACACTGGGCTAGGCACCTGCACAGCACTCGGGGGTGGCTGGCCCTCATCCTGACTCTGAGCCAACTGCTGCTCTCAGAGAGAGAAAGCAAAAATGATTGATTCAACATCTTAATGAAGATAAACAAACAGAGAGGAACATCAAATAATGGCCCTGACAGTTTGAAACAAACCAAAAGAACAGCTTAGCATTTCACAAAGGGAAAAAAAGCATTTCATGCGGGGATGGCAGTTTAATAATTTGTAAATATCACTGGCTTGGCATTATAGCTAATCCAAATATTTTCGTTTCTCGTCATAAGTCACCCCCCCCCCCCCCCCCCCCCCCCCCCCCCCCCCCCCCCCCCCCCCCCCCCCCGCTGATGGCTTGTCCACTCCAGCTCATAGGTCTCACCCTGGAGTCTTGACAGAGGTGGAGAGGAGCGGAAAAGAGGGGCTCGGAGACTCTGTGGGGAATGTGAATTACGTGGTCAACTTCCTGATTTGGAATGTTCTCTGGGGAAGATCACCGGCCCGCCCAGAGGATCCACTGCCTTCTCTTTCACCTTCCCTAAAAAGTATCGGTTCTCTTGGGAATGTGTCCTTAATGTGAAGCGTCTTAGCTCCCCCCCCCCCCCCCCCCCGGTCCTAAATGAGATCTTCTCTGGTCCCCAAGGAAAGACTCAGTCATCTAAAATGTGTTTTGTCGCTCCAGTGTCCTGCAGAGAAGGATGGCAAGGGAAGGGCGCCCTTGTGAATGCTTGCGTCTAAGCCACCCTTGGCTGGGTATGGAGGAGAAGCAGGAAGTTGGGATGGCAGCTATACAGAAAGATGCCCTGGGATCCTCTATGTTAGCCATGACGCTGGTTTTGTTCTTATGAAAAACATCCATGGAGATAGGAGCAATGTTGGGGTTGTGGTGGTGGTGGTGTTTGAGACAGAGCCTCATCTAGCCCAATTTGTCTGAGAGAGAGAGAGAGAGAGAGAGAGAGAGAGAGAGATATCAGCCCAGGCAAGAGACCACACTGGATGGGTGTGACAGGCTGGGGCCCAGAGAGAGAGCTGCAGTTCTGAGAATTCTCCACAGGGAAGCAGTATGAGATCAGGGTTTAGACAGTGCAGCCTCAGCTCACTGGCTTCCCCTGTCCTTCTTCCAATGTGGAGATCTGCAGGGCAAGCTCCCCTTGGGAAGGGGGGGTTGTGAGCTAACTAACCCTTCATTTTCAGGTCTGTTTCTCCTTTCTCGGATCCCCAGCTCCCAGGATAGCGCTTTGTCTATTCCACCCCAGGCTTGTGCATTTTGGGGTAGGAGGGAGGGGATCCCCTCTTTGAGAACGTGTTTGATTTTGAGCTGCTGATGTGGAGGGAAAGGTTAGAGGGACTCTTAGTAGCACACAAGGCAAGTGCTGGTCTCGGAGGTGTGGATTCTGGTGACTTCTCAATGGCCAGACGGCCTTTGACGTCTCTCAGACTGAGGAAAATGGAGTCAGCGATGACTTGGTTTTGTTTGAAAGACAGAGAGAAGTACAACTTTATGGATAAAGCTCTGAACAGAGAGCTTACGACTGAGACACTGCCTTGACAGCACCCCAGATACAGCTCGCAGCGACAGGAGAGACACTGCTCACCCTTCTCTATCACAGAATAGAATAACATAGGGCATATTTCCGGCAAATCTTAAGGTCTAACCTGGGGATGTAGCCTCGTTGGTAGGATGCTTGCCTAGCATCTGCAAGTCCTGGGTTCAGCCCCAAACTGAATAAGACTTTGGGGGGAGCACACCTGTAATCCCAGCACTTGGAGGTGAAGGGTCAGATGTTCAAAGCTTTTCTCAACTATCCGGTCGGATCAAAGCCAGGCTGGGCTACGTGAGAGTCTGTCTCAAACCACAACAAAAACCACAACCACTATCACAACAACCATACAACCACAGACTCTTAAGATCCATGCTCCTTACCTAGGCTTTGTACAAAGATATTGTGATCACACTTTTTATGCAATTAAAATTTTTTATGTGTTTGAGTGTTTGCCTGCATGTATATACATGTATATGTACATACTGTGTGCATGCCTGGTACATGCAAAGACCAGAAGAGGGTGTTGGATCCCCTGGAACTGCAGTTCTGGATGGTTGTAAGTCATTTTACAGGTGCTAGGAACTGAACCCAGGACCTCTGGAAGAGCAGCCAGTGCTCTTAACCCCTGATAACCTGTGTCTCCATACTGTGACTATTCTTCTTTTTCTTCTTCTTGTTGTTATAATTACTTTTGAGTTAATGAACAGAATTGTATAGATTTATCAGGCACAACATGGCATTTTGAAATATGTGATTTTTAAAAAAGGTTTATTTTACAGTTTTGACATAACCTCGGCCCTTATACATGATAGATGAGTAATTTTTTTTTCAAGAGTTTCGCTGAGTAAAGTAATAGTTCAGGCTGGTCTTGAACTCACAGAGATCCGCCTGCCTGTGCCTCCCAAGTGCTGGGATTAAAGGCGTGCATCTCTCCCGTCCCTGATTGCAATGAGTAAACATTTTTAAGGTAGAAAAAAAATTACCTTTCTTAGTAGATGTGATGGTGAATTCCTATAATCTGAGCACTGGGGAGGCTGACATAGGAGGACTGTGAGTTTGAGACCAGCCTGGGCTACACAGCAAAATTCTGTCTCACAAAAAGAAGAGAAAGACACCAACTTTTCATTCTGATGTGGGAGTGATTTCTTTCTAATCTGTTGCTTTCATTGGTTAATTAATAAAGAAACTGCTTTGGTCCATTTGATAGGCCAACCCTTAGGTAGGTGGAGTAAACAAAACAGAATGCTGGGAGAAAGAAGCTGAGTCAGGCGGTCGCCATGATTCTCCCACTCCAGACAGACGCAGGTTAAGATCTTTCCTGGTAAGCCAGCTCGTGGTGCTACACAGAATATTAAAAATGGGTTAGATCAATATGTAAGAGCTAGCCAATAAGAGGTTAAAACTAATGGGCCAAGCAGTGTTTAAAAGAATACAGTTTCTGTGTAATTATTTCAGATAAAGTTAGCCAGGTGGTGGGAACGTAGCCCTCTGCTCTGCTCTCTCACAACATCATTCGATGGCAGCTATTATAAAAACTTCCTAGGAAATTTAAGTTTTGAAAATCCGTCTCGTACGATAAGCAGAAATTCCCATTCCAGAATTTCATGTCCTTGGAGTGAACAGAAAGCAGAGCGGGAGGGAGGGGAGGCCACGGTTCCCTAAATCACAGGCAACCCCCGTCACGTATTTCATTTTTGTACTTGAAGTATTTCAGAACTTAAACTTTTCTTCTTCTTCTTCTTCTTCTTCTTCTTCTTCTTCTTCTTCTTCTTCTTCTTCTTCTTCTTCTTCTTCTTCTTCTTCTTCTTCTTCTTCTTCTTCTTCTTCTTCTTCTTTTTCCAACTTTGAGGAAGGTGTGTGGCACTGACTTCTTCACACCGATCTCATTTTTCCCCTTTAATAGCCTTTCTAAGTAATTTTCAGACCCCTTAAATCAGTTACCTTCCTTCCAGGGAGACACAGTAGAAAGTAAACAAAAAAATAGAGGACGGGGCTGGAGAGACAGATGAGTGGTTAAGAACGCTGGCTGTTTTTCTAGGGGACCGGGGTTCTATCCCCAGAACCCATACTTATATACACTCATCTCTAACTCCAGTTCCATCAGATCTGATGCCCTCTTCTGGTCTCTATGGGTACCAGTCACACTCTCAGGACAAGATACAATGTAACAGTGCGAGTTGCAAACAGCCAACTAACCAACCCACCCAGAGCTACTCTGAGCAAAAGTGAGGCTAGAGAAATAGAAACTGAGTTGTAGCAACAAAATACAAAGAAAATATTGATCTGCCCCCCCCCTGTCTATTTCCATCAGGTAAGTAATGCAGCCAGTGGAAGGAAGAGTGTTACCCTCAGAACACCCAGCTACTTTAATCTTTCATAAAACATAGTCACATGCAGTATCTGATGTAGACTCCAGGAGTTCTCTTCTGCCCCAATCAACCAGAAATTATCAGCGGTTTTAGGTGATTCTGTGTCCAAATGAGCTTTCATGTCAAGGCTTGATGATGTTGCTAGGATCCGTGTGCCCTGCGATTTTCCGTCTGTCTAGACAGGGTTAGGAAGAGGTAAGGGGAGATGAAGGCCACCGGAGCGACTCTTATTAGTGGGAAACCTGTTAAAGACAGATTTTAACAGCTCAGGCTACCTTCGAGGCCAATAAGGCCACCAAAACGGATTATCGGATCATGATCTGAGGTTAGAGAAAGGACGCCGGTGCTGATGGATTAGGAAGTGATTGGAAATAAATAAAAAGGCTACATTATGTGAACGGAGGGTCACAGCGTGGGAGCATCGTGAAGAGCCAGAGGTGCGCCCGCCACATTTTTCAAGACACTCGCGAGTGCTCTGTGTATGGCCCAGGATAGTAGGTCTTTTGTATGAGGTATTTTTAGATAAGCTGATTTCCCGAAGAGAAGGAAGGTGATGAGTGGCCGTTGTGTTAATCCTCAGTCTTGACACCTTTGGGATCAAATTTGGTGCGGGGCACAAGTGAAATGAGTTTGGTGGCCTCAAGCTAGACTAACGCCCATATGTATCCTTAAACAAAACCACAAATCACTGGCTGGCAGCTGTGGTCAGAGCGCTGAGGCAGCAGGCGTGTGACGGGTCAGGGCGAGGACCGGTGGTAGAGCTTTGTTAGGGGAGCGAGCCATTACCTCCCAGCCTCCTGCTTGGCTTCTCCATCCATAAAGATGAATATTCACACTATTGTAAAGCCTCCCTGCCTGACAAATCCACTGTGTGTGTGTGTGTGTGTGTGTGTGTGTGTGTGTGTGAGAGAGAGAGAGAGAGAGAGAGAGAGAGAGAGAGAGAGAGAGAGAGGCGCCAGCGCCACAGTGTGTGTAGAGGTCAGAGGACAACCTCAAGTGTCAGTCTTTACCTCCCATGCTATCTGAGACAGGGTTGTTCTGTTTGCTGTTGTATTCACCACAGAAGCTGGCCTGTGGATGCTGGGGGGGGGTCTCCTATCCTTACCTCCCATCTTACTGAAGGAACTGGATAATATAGTGTTTATATATATAATATAAATATTTATATATAATACAGTTTTAATAATGCAGGGATTACAGATTTGCACTACAATGTCTGACTTTATGTGGGTTATGGGGATTTGAACTCAGGTCTTCACGCATGTATTCTAAGGACTCTGACCATTTCCCCAGTCCCTAAAAATTATTTTACAAAACCTCTAGTTGTCAGAGGCCTCACGCTTCAATCAGTGGTAATGATATTAACTCATGGACATGGGGGAAAGGGAATATTCCTATGTTTAAAATGCAACCACCTTTAGCAAAATAATGGAATTTGTTTCAGTGGATTAAAAAAAAAGTCTAAATGTTGCTTGCTTTCTCGCCAGCTCAGAGACGGGCTTCTGCACCGCTTGGATGAAAACACAGAGAATTAGAAAACAAGGAAGGGCCGTGTGAATGACATTTACAGAGATCTCATATTGGAAAGGGCACATTTTATTATGACTCTGTGTCAAAAGTGTGGTTTCATCAGAAGACAGGAGGCAAGAGACACAGGCAATCAATATCTGGGCTCCGATATCTGGACGGGGGAAGAGAATCATCACCCGGTTACGTTTCTCACGGCACAAGGCTTGAAATACTGCACCTTGTTTCCATACTAATCCCGTATTTGGGCGTTTGTGGGTTAAGAAACCCCTCAGAGAGGCTGAAATTAGAGCACAAAGCTTTAGACAAATGTGTTTGCAACGTTTTAGGATGAAAACGGGAGAAAGGCGGAGAAAAAAAATTAACCTTTTGAAAAAGCACATAATCCAATTTCCTATTAGTATTTATCTAATAGCATGTGTTTAATTTCCGCGTCTCTGGAATTATCAGTAAAGAGTTCCTTCCTTCCAGCCTTTTGACCAAACAGACAGCAGACAGATTTCTAGTAGGGTGCGTCTCCTCAGAGGCACTGGGGTTGCCTGAGAGGCACTAGCTGGTTTATTGAAAACTTGGCCTTACTGTAGGGAGGCAAACCCACCCAAGGAAGGAAGTATATAGAATGACGTCTGATTAAAAGAAACAAACAAAAAAACAAACAAACAAAAAACCAGCTGTACTATTTACTTCTCACTGGAAAGAAAAGCCTGGCTGCTGAACTTAAATTTTTCAGAAGGGGAGAAAGGTTATTACTTACAAACCAGTTTGAAACTTCTGTGTCCTGCCTCGAGCACAGTATTGGCTCAGCCTAGCTGCCTCTGATATGACTGTTTATGGTTAGTATTTTCCAAATACCCCAAGATAATTAACCTCTTTCCCTTAATTTCAGCTTCCAGGAAAGCTCTGAGTTTATCTTATGGAGAATGGGGGTCATGTCCGTCAGGTATGTATGCAAAAAAAAGAAAGAAAGAAAGAAAGAAAGTGTGGCTGTCCCAAATCTGGTATCTCTACTTTTGTGGATATCATGACTTAGTTATTTAAATTCTGTTTTGTCCCCCTTAGAACTACTTTTGATGAGATTAGCGTTAAATGGCCATAAAGTCACGACCTGCCTTCCTGGGCTCTCTGCTGCAGCCCCATAGCAAGCTAAGTGGGTCCTTAATGAACGAGGAAAGGTTATCTGGCTGCACACAGTCTCTCTGACTGCTCTGGCTAGAATCCACTAGCCAGAGATAACAGTTCAAAGTCTTGCAAATGAGGGCTGTGGTTACCACTCAGCTCCTTCCAGGGCGGATGTTGTATGACCCAGAGGGGAGATGGAAAACTAGTGCTCTTCCGGCACACTCCACATGGGGAGCTGGGTTATCTCAACTGGAGAAACCACCACAGTCCCCCAACAGAATTGCCACGATAAGGAAGTTGGTGAGGCTGGAGAACAAGGGTGCTTGCTCTGTAGGCACCGTTGATGGGGCACAGTTAGTAGAAACCCTTCGGAAAACGGCAGAATCTGTTACAGCTAGACGTGCAATGAACTCCTGGCACAGCCATTTCTTCCCTAGGTGAAGGAATACCCAACAGAAAGGCCAGCTCGATGGGCATCAGAAGATGGGGTTGGAGTGCTCACAGCAACACCTCATCCCCCCCAGAGTCAGGACGACCCAGATGTTGGCATAGGCTAGGATGACATAGCGGACATGCGGACTACTCACTATGACATCCTGAGAGCATAAGGATAAAGTCACATGCAGGACGACGCCTGATTCGCACACATAGAATGCCCAATAGAAGAATCCAGGTATGTAAACGTCCATAGAACGTGGCTCTGCTCATCTGAGGTTCAATGACAGACTGAGTTAATCTGGGGAGAGAAGTCAGTTCCCTTTGGGGAGAGAACAGTTTGGGAAGAGGCTCTGCAGGAAGCTGGCAAGGCTGGTAATGGGGATCACGTGTGTTCACTTCACGGGAAAAATTCAGCTGAACTCCACATTTATGATTTGCACATCTTTCTGTATCTAACTCACTACAACTACAATCCACAGGATTAGTCTTCGTGTAATTTGTTAGTAACTGATGTGTGTCAGCTTCGGAAATCCCCGGAAAGGCAGAAAGAATGACTAAGGCAATTTCTCCTTAAGTGAAATTTCCTACAGAATTAGAAAAAAAAACTAGTTTCAGAGAGGCAATCATAAGCACAATTCCAAAAGGATTTGTGTTCTTTAGCCTGGAGCTTGGAAGGCTAAGCAGTGATTTGACTGAACCCTTCAAGCACGGTGTGGCGGGTTATAGCAAAGATTTTGGAAGAAGGGAGTCAAACGGCCATTCTGTGTGTGCAGTGAGAGGGTGTCAGCTTAAACTAAATCAGGAACTATTTCAATTGAACATTAGGAAGGGCTCCTGGAGTTAACTTTTAGCTGGGTGTGATGACATACTTATAATTTCAGTGTGTGGGAGGTTGCAGCAAGAGGTTCCTGAGTTCTAGGCTAGCCTGGGCTTAGAATTCCATCTCAAAAGCAAAACAAAAGAGGTCTGGCTCAGTGGGCAAAGTGCTCGCTGTACAAGAATGCAGACTTACATTTAAACCCTCAGCTCCCATATAAAACCTGGGTGTGGCTTCATGTGCTTGCAACTTCAGTCTGGGGGTTGCCATGGAGGATGACTAGGGCTTGCTGGCCTGCCAGCCCAGGGAAAAAACAAACCAAACTAAGTCAAATTAAACCAAACCAAACCAGGGAACTCCAGCGTCTTAGTAGGGGTTCTATTGCTGAGAAGAGACACCACGACCATGGCAACTCTTACAAAGGAAAACATTTAATTGGGGTGACTTGCTTACAGTTTTAGAGGTTTAGCTCATTATCATTGTGGCTGGGAGCATGGCGGCATGCAGGCAGACATGGTGCTGGAGAAGGAGCTGCTACATGTTGATATGCAGGCCAACAGGAAGTACACTGAGTCACTGGGCAGGACTTGAGCATATATAAGACCTCAAAGCCCATCTCCACAGTAATACACTTCCTCCAACAAGACCACACCTACTCCAAAAAGACCACGTCTCTCATTTAGGGGCCATTTTCTTCTGAACCATCACTTCCAACCGGGTGGAAAGTGATAGAACAAGACATCTGGTGTCCTTCTTTGGTCTTGGGCATCCATGTGTATACTTGCTTGCACGCTCTGGCACGCCCACAATCTACATACATGCCTTCTTGGACACTAGACACATACATGGTGCACAGATGTACACGCAGACAAAATACTCGTTCACATAAAAGAAATCTTAAAAAGAAGCAGCAAGTCTGGGGTGTGGTTCAGTAGGTGTGCTGTTTACCCAGTGTGCATGAGGCCCTGGGTTTGATCACCTGCACCACATGCATGCCTGTAATCCTAGCACTTGGGAGGTAGAAGCTGGAGGATCAGAGGTTCTAGAGAGTCCGAGGTTCAAGGTTGAGAACCTCCAATCCTCCAGCTTCTGGAAGATGGCTCAGCTGATCAAATGAGGGACTGGGTGCACATCCGCAACAACCCTGTTCAATCTGGGCATAAAGACATGCTTCTGTAACCCGGAGTGTTGCTAGAACAGAGAAGAATCACTGGACCTTGCATGTTTTGTTGAGTAAGTGGGTTCTAGGTTCAGGGAGAGACGACCCTGCCTCAAAATATAATCTAAGGTGGAGGGCAAGTGAGGAAGAAAGCGGACACAAACCTCTGTCCTCCATGTAAACTTGGACACACACGTAGTTGAATTCATAAGCACATGTGCTTGGGTACACAAGAATATACACACGCACACACGAATATATATACACGCACACACAAATGTAATTAAAAAGGAGTGAGAAGGAAACACTAAAGGCCTCTAGAGCTGGGTTGAGAGAAAATTCATACCAAACATGAAAAAAAGAGGTGGATTTTTTTTTCTTTTAGACAGAGTCTAACTATGTATCCCTGACTGGCCTGGAACTCTCTCTATGTAGATTGAACTGGTCTTGACCTCACAGAGATATGCCGACCAAAAGAGGCTTATTTATTTATTTATTATTTTTTAAATGTAGATTAGTATTATTTATTTATTTATTTATTTGTAATTTAAAAATTTTTGTTGCTTTGAGATACTCACCTGGCTCAGGCTAACCTCAAATTTGAGGATGACCTTGAACTTCTCATCTTCTGGCTTCCACTTTCAAAGTAAGTGCTGAGATTACAGGAATGTGCCACCATGCCGTGGGCCAATAGGAGTTTTAGATGATAGAAAATTCTAGAAGTATCCCCCCCACCCCACTGATTCTTTTTTCTCCACAGACTTCACTTTTCTTGCCTCTAAGGAAAACCATATTCAAAAGAGCTAAATGAATGACCCCGGGTTTGTTTGTTTTGCTTTTAGGCTCAGAAATATAACAAGCTAAATTAGGACACATCTCTAAAATATTTATTTATTTGTTTAGAGACGGGGTTTCAGTAGGTAGCCAGGTTTTGCCTGGAAATCTAGATCTGGCCCCAGCCTCCCAAGTGCTGGGGTTAAAGGAAGGCACGCACTGCCATGTCTGGGTAGAAGGATATTTTTAGCACGCCTCCAAATATCCACTTGAAAGGTAGATAGTTTGGAGTCAAGGTTTTCAGTGTTAAAAATGCAACTGGCTTTTTAGCTCAATTCCTATGTGGCTTTGGAGCGGTCTAAAAACTGCTGATTCTTGCGCGGTAAGTGGAGACTGAATTGTAGCGACTAAGGTCTGGAGACCCAGAAGTAGATTTATGTCTCATAAAGACCTATGCAAGATAAAAATACTCGCATGGAAATTTAAGGCCCTTCCAGTTTCTGGTTTCTCACATCTCTGGGGTGGCTTTCTGGCAGAAGTGAGGCACTAGGGCTGGATTCCTGGCAGGTAGGCGGGTCTCGGAATTACACGGCTAAGCCCTTAGACTGGGCACCTCCCTAGCTATTCCTGAATCTCTACTTCATATGTCGTGATTACATCCTGCACCAAGTATGCCGCTGTCCTGCTGGCCCGTACCTATGGACTGCTGAAGACGGGAGCACAGGGCAATGCCCCGTCTGTGCAGATTGTTCTCCACACTAGGTCATGAAATTCCTGTAAGGACAGAAGCAATTGCTAGCTTCCACCAGTTTTAGACTAGAACCAGCCCACAGATTTGGGGGGGGGGGGATATACTAATTTTTGAAACACAGCCAATTTAATCAGTCTTTATGAATTCACAGCGACACACAGTTAACTATGGGGCCATTCTAAGTCACTCAGAACTCTGCAGGCGAGCTCTGGGAGTACAGGGACCACACTAGGGGACAGGGGAAAGAGAAGATGACTTCTAGGTGGACGGCTGAAGTGGCTCACTAGAGAGAAGAGAGGAATGTGAGTGGCCGTCACAAAAATACCCGTGGTTCACAGCAGGAGGTGCTTAAAGACTCTGGACAACAAAATTCCTCAAGCTAAGCCCGGGGAGGGAGGACAGAGGCAGGTGGGTTTCTGAGTTCGAGGCCAGCCTGGTCTACAGTGAGTTCCAGAACAGCCAAGGGCTACACAGAGAAACCCTGTCTCGAAAATAATCCCCCAAAACAACATACCTCAAGCTAGATTCTGAGAGATGGCAGAGATGGGGGTGAGGGTGGGCGGACAGCTTTTCCAACACATGCTCTCAACCTACAGGGACCAGACTGCAGCCTAGAGACTTACTGGACACATGTACGCAGGGGTGTATTCCAGGACAAAGGTTGACATTCTGGAAACACGGAAGGCCAAACTACAGAATTCCAGCAGTCTAACCTTTCTGTCCATTAGGCAGACTTGGGAGGTTTAAAGCAGGAAAAAAACAAACAAACAAACATGGGAAACCAGAGTTCTTTAGTGATAGACATGATTTAAATATATATACTTAATATATATTTATATTATTAATATATAATTATTTCTAGATATTTCTAGAGCAATGTATCTATATCTACTAAATGGGTAAAAACACTTTCAAAATTTTCTTCCATAACTTTCTCTTAAAACAATGGATTAAAAACCCATTGTTCTATAGGTAGCTATAAAAGAACAAATATTAAACAACAATGAATATATATGCTTTAATTTAACTTAGCTGTGTTTGAGACAAGGTCTTACTTTGTAGCCTTACATGGTCTGGGGCTTGCTATGTAGACCAGGCTGGCCTTGAACTCAGAGATCCATCTGCCTCTGCCTCTGGATTAAAGGTGTGTACCATTGTGCCCAACTATGTAAATATTTTTGTTTTAATTTTATGTATACTGGTGTTTTGCTTGCATGTTGTATCTGTGTACTGCATTGCCTTTGGAGGTCAAGAGAGGGTGTTGGATCCTCTGGAACTAGAGCTACAGACAGCAGTCCGGTGCCATATGGGTGCTGGGAACCAAAGGAAGAATAATAGCCAGGGCTCTCAACTCCTTAGCCTTCTTTTCAGCCCCTTAAGTTCTCGAGATAGGGTCCTACTATGTGGGTCAAGACGGACCAACTTCTGGGCTTAAACAATAGTCCTGCTTCAGCACCCTGAACAGCTGCACCTATAGGCACAAGCTGCCAATGTCTGGCTTGAAGACGTACGTAACGGAAACATTTGTCTCCAGAATCTATCTTGAGGTATTTCCCCCACAGTCTAGGAGCTCTCCTTGTGTGAATTGCAGCTATGTACTCACTGTGACACCCACTCTTACTCCTCTCTTACGTTTCTTTAACCATTTCAGACATGCAGATAGAGGTGCGTGTATCTGTGCAATCCAGAGATCGTTTGGGGAGGGGGTGGTGCTGGTTTATGGTAGTCTCAGTGAAAGTTTATACTGCAACACACTACAGGGTCCAATCTGAGGCGAACAGAGTTGCCTCCAGTATGGAATTAAAACAGATAAAATTACCTTAAATGGTTTTGCCAAGGGTATGGGAACACCTTGGACAGACATTGCTTTTATATGGACATCTCTGAATCTACTCCGTTTCAACATATTTGGATAGAATGATAAAGAACTATAGGGAAGCCTGGCATGGTGACGTACACCTTTAATCCCAGCACTTGAGAGACAGATGTTTGAGGCTCACCGTGAGTTCAAGGCCAGCCTGGTCTACCTAGTGAGATTCTGTCTCAAAAGCTAACCCAACCTAACCAAACCAGACCAGAACCAAGAAGAGCTACAGTGAAGAGGAACCTACAATTTAATAGGGGCTATTCATGGAGCAGTGGGGGGACAGTATTAGAGCCTCCAACATCCAGTGGGAATTCTCTACAGTAGAAGTGTCTCTCAGGGTGCTTCTCCCTCAGTAGTCAGAAATAAACGGGACTGAACGAGTTAATGGCCCCACACACCACACCACTCACAGGATGGGCTCTCCATAGCCCCAGCTCTTGATAACACCGTGGGTGCTTAATAAACATTTTATAAATAGTGACTTGTGGGGAGCCGAGATTTCAGGTCCTGCTATTGGTTCTGCTGCACACTGATTTATCAAGCAGATTTGGGGAGACAGCCCCTCTGTGCTCATTTTACTTTTCCTTTATGGAATCGAGATGATGAAACATCTTCTACAGAAATATGGTGATGCTTGAGATACTGTGTGCAAAACAATGTGTTTGCCTGGGAAGGAAGGGATCTTATAAATAGGAGGCGTTGCTCAGGTTACCCACAGCATTCAACTTCAATTCGTGCCGCTCGGAATCTGCGGGAGGCCCGTGACCTCAGTCATGAAAGCTGCCAAGCCCTGGGTGCCCGTGGAGGAATTCTTTCCTTTCCTGTTCCTTCTGAGCACAGGAGACAGACTGCTGTTTCTCGGACTTGTCTGTGGTAGCCCTGAGGCTCTTGTTTCCTCCCCCCTCATCCCGATTGCTCTTGAACACCGAAACGAGCAGATCCCTCAACCAGCAGAAGGTAGAAGGTGCGGACGTCCGAGAGAACAGTAATTAGGACCCTTGTTTTAAGGATGAAAAGTTCAGACAGAGGTGGGTAAAGAACACTGACGGGGCCATGCGCGAGAAAAGATAGATCAATCCCAGCGATTTATCATGCCAGGAGCTGTCCAAATAATCAAGGGTATCAGCTAGGGTGATGTATAGCGGATGTCACTTGGCGAGACCTTTAACAAGGCAGCCAGTACAAGAGCTGCTGGTGGTCAGTGAGTATCTCAGCACAAGCCAGGCCAGGGCAGGGGAACACAGACCATCCATCACTGACCCAACCTAATGGCTGGGCTTATTAGTAAACATTCGCTGGGGCTGACAGCCTGTGATGGTACAGGGTGTTCTCCGACTGTCCCCCAAACACACCAGGCCACCTGACAGATAGGTGAAATCTGTGGCCTTGCCTCAGAGTCTCCGAGTCAGGGCCACTCACTCTATTTTATTGACAGAGGCAAGAGCAAGTCTTGAGGCGAAATATGAGAAAAGAGTTACGCGCAAAGCATTTAGCAAATGCATTCCTTCATCTATTCTTCCCCCCAAGATGGCTTTTCTCTTCTTCACGGTAAATCAGGAAAGTGACATTGTGTGTTGACGCACACGCATTATTCTATAGGCACTCCTGGAGGTGAGTTTTGTCTCTATCTCTCCCTACTATGGATCAGAGATTCCCAAAGTGGAAATAAAACCCACTCTCTGTACTAAAGATATCTAAGTCTACTTTAACTACATTATGTTCTTGGAGGGGATAGCTTAATGGACTAAGTAGGAGGTTTGAAATATCTAGACTTCCTGGAACCTCAGGTTCAATTCCCAGCTGAATTGTCTCAGTTCTGCAGTCTTCACTGGCAGATAAATTAAAATCCTAAGTTGCTTACTGAGCACGTATCTCTTAGCTGAGTCTCAGTAGCTTCTAATCTTCTTTTCTTTTCTTTTTTTTTTTTTTTTTAAACTTCCTAGAAGAATTCTGTAGAGTCTCCAGGGCCAGCCTGGTGCCCACCATTCAAAAGAGAACAAATGATCTTTCAGAGGAGAGCAGCTCCCTTCCCCTCAAGCAACTCTGAGACATTCTTAAACACGTGTGGTCGGAAAAGAGCAGGGTTGTTGCAGTTCCAGCTTCTCCTTGCTATCGCCTTCCCCTTTGGTTTCCCCGGATTCTGGTCCTGCCTCACCCTGCCGCGTATCTTCCTCTTGACTCGCCCTTGCCTTCCTCTTTAGCTTTGCTTACAGATTTCGAGTTCCGGCACAGGCTGACTTGCCTTCTAGGACTGGCCCGACCCTTCGAGTCCCACTTTAGTTTCTGTGGGTAGAGAGGCACCGTGGAAGGACATCTGCCCTGCTGCACCTGTTGGTTCCAGTGCTCTGCTCTTGCCCTCACACTGTACACAGTGGTCGTGTGGTGAGACGGGAGTCCTCGGATGTTCTATATTTTGGCTGTGCAAAATGAGTGAAATGATGTGGGCACATGATTCCTTTCCATTCCTGATGCTCTCAGGTCCTGTCCTTGGTTTGTCCTTGGTGACCCCCGTGTCACCCAGGCTTTAGCTAAATGGAGAAAGAAACTTGAAAACACGTTCAAAACTACATTTTACACATCATTATAGCCACTGATGGCTGTCAGCCACGTAGGAATACTGCAGTGTGGATTTCAGAACAGTTTACAATGCAGAGTTCTGGCACGTCGGGTATTTACATTGAGAGGAGACTGTAGGACACAGTGTTAGCCAGGTGTGGTACCCTGTGCCTGTCATCCCAGCTGCTGGGAAGCTGAGACAGGAAGACTATCTCAGTCTGGACTACATAGTGAGACCTGCCTCAAACCAACCAGCCAACAAAACCCTAGACCTCAAACCTAGCACTGTTGGGACGGAGACAGGTGGGTCCCAAGAGCGCACGGGTCAGCCCACCTAGCTTAAAGGATGAATTCTGATCCAGGAGAGACCCTGTCTCAAGGCAAGAAGGCAGAGAACAGCAGAGGGAGTCGCTCGCGGTCCTCTCTGGTTCCTGTACTTGTACATCAAGCACACACTCACAGGCGTATACCACCCACACACAAAAGAAAACAAGGAAACTTTTAAGGAAAACAAGACCATAGCATCCGTTTATTTATCTGCCGAGTGTGGGGTCATCCTCTGCCTAGTTCACTGGGAGTGGCTCTCGAGCCAGGTACCTGCCCTGGATCTAGGTGTCATCTACCAGGTATGAGGCACGAACAGTCACGAAACCTCGGTCTGTTTTCTCCTCTAGAAGATGCACCAAGTGGTAGCGTCTCTCTTAGAAGGCTGCTGTCAGGATAAAATGGTTTCCTCTGGAACTGTGCCTCATACTGGGCACGGCGGCTCATGCCTGCAATCCCAGCACTTGGGAAGCTGAGGCAGGACGACTGCTGAGAGCTTTAGGTTACCATGGGTTACAGAGTGAGTTAAAAGGCTAGCCTGGGCTACAGAAGACCTTGTCTCAAAAGATATGCCTGACATACAGTAGCACGACATGAATGTGGGTTAAACAAAGATGACTATCGGGGCTATAAATTCCTTCAGGCGTTTTAGAGCAGGTACACGTGTATGCCCTGTCGTTAGTGAGCAGTAGAGACATTATGACCTATATTTAATACCTGCAATTAAATTGATTGCTGGCTTGTGCATAGGAAGACACTGATGCTGTTCAAGGCAGCTATGATTGCAGGAGACATTATCACATAAGGTGTGTGTGTGTATGTGTGTGAGAGAGAACTTTTTTAACCCACTACAGAAAATTCTAACATCTCTTATGTTTTTCCCCCCTACGCATTGTACAAGGACCAATGTGGCGCATTCCCACTGCTAATAAGCCTCCCATGGAGAGCACTGACATCTGAATAGCCCTAAATGGTTTCTGACATCTGGCCAGAGCTAATCGTAGATTCTCCTACAGGCTGGTTCCTGCTTTCCGAATAGGTACAGATCCTGCTTCAGGACAGTTAGAGTCTTAAATGGTACCTGACACGTAGGAAAGGCAGGCATAATTTAAGCGTTAAACTAGGTATTGTGCTATAGCTGGGAAAATAGCCTGGCAGCCGTCAATTACACTCCACTTATACGCCCGTTTCTCTTCTAAGTACTTTCTGTGTATCAACTCATTTAAATCTCATAACAAGCCCCCGAGCTAGGCGCTCTCTTATTTTACAGACGAGGAAACTAGGCAGAGAGATGAAACACCTGTGACTCAGCTCACAGTTACGCTGAGTCGAGGAGGCTGTGGGCCAGATCCCAGGCATAGCAGAAAACAGAGGAAGCCCTAGGCACCACGGATTTGGGATAAGGGAGAGGCACGTGCTAGCGTGCATGCGCGTGTGTGCGTGCATGCGTGCATGCGTGTGTTCCTAATCGAGGTTCCAGGGCCCTTTCCTGGCGGGAAAGGGAATACACAGTTGAATACCCGTGTCTTAGCTCAAAGGGCGGGGAGGAGGCCTTTACGTCTCCCAAGCATTGCGATGCTAAGGAGATGCCAATGCATCTGGACCCGTGTTCTAGTCTGGGCGTCCTTGAGGGAAGGTGGTGATGATATTCTCTTTATGCCTAACAGTTTGAAGAGAGCAGACACATCACAAAGAGCCCAGAAAATAGGTAGCAATGTTCTTTTTTCAGTGTAAGGTTCTGAAGTTTTTACATGAACATTTCTTATTTTTGTTTTTAATTACATGGATTTGGGTATGGATCAGAGTGGTGACTATCAGATGCTTAGAAGAATTAGTTTCGGTATTACAAAAACATTTGTAATATTTGCTCAAAGACCCAACTTGACACAACTCCAGTCCCTTTACGTTCGGTTATGTGTCTTGCTTGGTGCCAAACACCAGCTTTACCCTCTCCAGAAAACACCCGAAAGACATTTTAACCTGAACACTGCTTTTCAGAGCGATAAAATCTAACAGCAACTCCCTCACCTCTAGGCTGGCCGAACCAAGTGTTAATGACCAAAGGCCATTCCTCATCTTGGCTTGGACAGGGTGCGCTGAGAAGTGACCCCTGGGCTCGTCCAGTTTTCAGTGGGGGCTACATGTGTGAAAAACCCAGCCCTAAAATCCACCTCACTGATGACCATCCCCCTGGGAAGGGGAGACCATCCAGGCCCAGACCCTGAGCTGACAAATGCTTGCTTTCCAACGGTGCCTCTCTGGGTCAGGATGCGGGTCAGGATCACTTGCCCAGCCATGGCTACCACTGACTGGGCTGTCTGCGCTAGACCTAAAAAAAGACGTGGACTTCCTGGAATAGCTACCCTGCAGTTTTTACAGGAACCAGATTCATTAAATTAAAAGTAATAAACCAGTCAATTTTCTTGTAGCGGCAACCTGTTTCTTAGGACTTGCCGGCTACACCAGTGCCTTGCAGGGTGTCTCTTTGTGGACGTAAAGCTCTGTGCTTTGTTCTAAGCCTCAAAGTCTGTTTTTGTAGATTCTTCTAGAGTTTCTGGATGAGGAGAGGAAGAAAGATTATCTTCATAAAAAATAATGGGTGTATGGATTAACTGAAACAAATAAAATTATATACACAATCAGGACAATTATCTCTGAAATTTGTTTTATTTATGATTTAAGTCCAGAAACTTTTTATTAGATGAACACATCAAAATAGAATATAATAAAAAAACAAAATAGAATATAATAGAGGCAGAGTAAAATATTAAACTGAAGGGTCTTTGCATTAAAAAAAAAGACATTGGAGGGGCTGGAGAGATGGCTCAGTGGTTAAAGAATTCCTGCTGCTTTTCTAGAGGACTGTGGTTCAGTTCCCAGCACCTGCATCAAGCGGCTCACAACTTCCTGGGAGTACAGGTCCAGCAGATCTAACACCCTCTCCTGGCCTCTGTGGTCATCTGCACACACACACACACACACACACACACACACACACACGCACACACACATGCACAACTAAATAATAACATAAAATTACAAAGGCATTGGTATAGTCTCTTATGACAACAAGGTTGTTTATATATGTCAACCCATGCAATCCTCATGACATGGGAGGCGACTGTGATACGGATGACGGGGAAGGAAGACTCCAAGCACTGAGGTAACGTGTACAGGTGAAGAGGTAGATAAGTAGGTCGGGTCTGGGTCTTCTCCCCTGCCCTAGTTTCTTTAAACCCCACTGTTTTCAAGTCGGTACCCACAGCAGCTTCCAGGCCAGCTTCTCTGGCATCACCCTGGCCCTTCATCACATCCCTAGCCCCATCTGTCCCACCAGATCTGGGAAGGGACTCCTGGTTGTACTGGAGATCTACACATTCCCTGAAATAGTGGATGACAACCTTGCTTGAGATGCATGTTCACACAAACCGTTCCTCAGTCCAGTCACCAGACCACGACATCAGGAGGAATAACACAGTGGGCCACACTGTCGCTGTCACGGCAGATGTGGAAGCACAGACGGCAAGACGGGGCCGAACAGAGAGCAAAAGGTAGTCAGCCACCGGCCCCGTCGGAGGAAAGGCACCACACACACAGTTTACACAGGCAGGAAGGTTTTGAAAGGTGAGATAGCTGTTGTCTCCCCAATTAACGTCAAGGTGAGCAGAGATATCTCACCTGACTGCAGGGAACATCTACTGAGGAAAGCCACAGAAAGCTCAGAAGAGAGGCCACGTGGGCCGCAGCTGGCGAGGTCATAGGGGTGGGCTGCAGCTGACGAGGTCACGGGGTGGGCTGCAGCTGGCGAGGTCATACGGGTGGGCTGCAGCTGACGAGGTCATAGGGGTGGGCTGCAGCTGACGAGGTCATAGGGGTGGGCTGCAGCTGACGAGGTCATAGGGGTGGGCTGCAGCTGACGAGGTCACGGGGTGGGCTGCAGCTGGCGAGGTCATAGGGGCGGGCTGCAGCTGGCGAGGTCATACAGGTGGGCTGCAGCTGGCGAGGTCATACAGGTGGGCTACAGCTGGCGAGGTCACGGGGTGGGCTGCAGCTGGCGAGGTCATACAGGTGGGCTGCAGCAGTGCTTTGGAGCTCTTATCATGCTACCATATGCCCTAGATGGCAGGCGTGGAGCCACAGGATTTAATGTTTGCCCTTCTGGGTTTTGGTCCTGCTTGCTTTAATCTCACCTTTCCTTCTTATGACTTCTTTTTTTGTAATGGGAATATTTATGCCATTGTATCTGGAAAGGATATAACTTTTAAAAAGTTCTTATATTTTATTGAAGTTCATGATCAAGATTTGACTTGAGTTTCAGAAGAGACTTTGAACTTGAACTTTTAGGCAGTGTGGGAATAGTTAAAACCATGGGAGCTGCCAGTGAGAGAGCTCCACGGAGGTGAAGGTGCTTGCCACATAAGCCTGACCCTAAGCCTGGAATCTCTGAGATTATGAGCCAAAACAATTCGTTTCTTCCTTTAAGTTGATTTTTCTCAGGTATTTGTAACAGCCATGAACATCTGAGGAACATGGACACACATTTTACAGTCGGAGAAACTAAGTCAACAAGCTAAGCTGGGCTGCCCAAAGGGACGGGCTTGCTAAGAGAGTGAGAAGGAGCTTGAGAGCGGCCAGCAGTGAGCGTGCAGGTTAAGAGAGGACCCTAGACCAAAGGCTCACGATGGCCGGAAACTATGACGCTCTCTTCTGGCCTCCTCAGGTCTTTGGGCACGCATGCACATATACACACTGAAAATAAATCTTAAATAAATAATGAGCTCTCCCCCTGGTCTTCCCTCTAGCCCCCGTTTCCCTTATACACCCTACAACCCCCTTAAGTGCCTCTCAGAATGCCCTAAAACTCCTTGGGACATAGCGTGAAAACTACCATTACTAGGCCAGTCCTCTGCCAACTTAAAAATTCAGGTTCTTGGGTGTTGTTCCAAAAGAACTGAATCACTGTCCGCGGCCCGAGACCCAGGGACCTGCATGCACAGCTGGGGACCACCTTTTAGTCTTCCTCCCATCTGAAGCGTGAGGGACAGGAGACGTGATAGTCTGCTGTCTTTGTAATCACCAACTGATTTCTACGCACCCCAAACCATCACCAGGTGGGAACATTTCCGTGCAAAGGTTTCGAGCTCTTGTACATTGACACGGGCACAAGGCTTTTCCTGTACAGTGGTGGTTACCATGTTCTCTTCATAATGACACAGGGACAAATATTTACACAGTGATGAAAACGCTTCTCTATTTATAGAAGCAGCAGATGGTCATGGGAGTGCTAGGAACATACTCGAGTCATCGGTCAGGGTTCTGCTGTGTGTTTACCAGGCCTGGGTAAATGTCAACCTTTACCCGGGATACGGCAACATAAGCTGTATGGAAATAGGTACGGTGTGGCGTTAGAAGGACAATTCCCTGCCTTCCCCACAGGCTGTGAGTAAGTATCCTATTGGACTAGCCTGAGTCTGCTTGATTGCTACAGTTTCAATAGCTTGTTCAGACATCGATTGCTGCCATGTCACCCGGAGAAAAGGATTAATAATAGGGTGCTCAGGTTGGCTCAATACTCCTGATAGTGCCTGACAAAGGACTGTTAGTAGGTCTCCCATGGGTAGGGCAGCTCCAAGAACATCATTCAGGATTCTGCAGAATAATGACGAACTCCAGAACTTCAGTCTGCAAAACCCAATCAACAGTTTCTACTTCCAAATCGATCCACGTCCAGGGCTTCCTTTTTCTGAGGTTCATGGATGATGCGGAGGTAAAAAAAAAAAAAAAATCCCCGGTGGATATTCACAGCCACTGCTGTGTCACGTGTGGGTCACTGTCTGAAATGCTTCCGAGGGATGCACCTCTACCACTCCTGACTGTGGGACCAAAGAGTCTTGATTGGTCAGGTGCATCGGAGAAAAGGAGGAAAACCTGGTTGCAGCTGGGGCTGATGGATGCCTCAGTCTGGGGACATTACAAGGACGGAAGCCCAGGTAAAAGAAACCCCATTGCAGCTGCAGAAAATGAATTGGTGCAGCTTTGTAATGGGAGCTGGTTGTTCAACAGGGATTGAGATAAAGGAGGCTACTAAGCAAGAACGGGATCTGGAGAGATGGTCAGTGACTAAGAGCACTTGTTGCTCTTTTGCAGGACCCAGGTTCAGTTCCCAGCACCCACATGGTGGCTCACAACCATCCTTAACCCCAGTTCCAAGGGACCCAACACATTCTTCTGATATCCGTGGGCACCAGTCACACAGGTGGTGCAATACACACATGCAGGCCAGACACTCCTGCACGTACAGTGAACAAGTCATGGGGTAACGGAGAAAGGAAGGCACTGGGATTGGGGCTGCACGCCTATGACCTCCGCACTTGCAGGGCGGGAGCAGGAGGATAAGGAGTTCAAGGCTGTCCCTAACTAGACAGTGAGCCTGCAGCCAGCCTGGGTTATGTGAATTCTGTCTCAACAATTGAGTTTTTTACTTTTTAAAGAGAACATGGTGCTAGCTCTTCCTGTTGGAAAGAAGCGGGAAGATGGCTGCACCAAAAAGGTGTGCCATCCCGGAACCAGCCGCTCCTAGTTTGGCAAGTTTGGACGCTTGGACCAGTAAGAAGAGGGCACATCCGGATGTCCAAGTCAGATATGAACGGCGGTACTGTGGACAGATGGATTGTAATACTACAAGCGAATCCTTACCGCACAAACTGTATAAAACATGGGTGAAAAAAAAAAACCCTTCAAAATGCAAGCTCAATGTTTGGTTTAGCTTACCTGCTCTTCTAGGACAGACTTCCAAGTCATTTGTTGGGTTGGTTTGGGGCAGTGGAGGGTGCTGAAAGCATCGCTCCCTGGGCCAACAGTTCAACGACAACATGCCTTCTTATTCAAATGCATCTAGGTGGTTTTCTGTATTTCCCTAGCAGCTTTATTTATCTATGCCTTGGTGCCATTCCTCTTAGGAACTCAAAACGCCGGTTATTTAACAGTCTCCATTCAGATAGGAGGCCTTAGAAAGGCGGCGGGTGTCATGCTGCTGTCTTCACTAAAAATAGCACAATTAACTCGATGTCAGCACCCAGCTTGCTCTTATATATAGGTCTCTTTAACGATATCCATACTCCTTTAATTAGAGTCACAGACTATTTTAATTATTCCTAAAAGACTGAGTGCACTGCACCGACTCCAATAACCACATGAGGTAGGAGAAAGTCGTCCCCTCGCCCGCAAGAACTTACGTTGTTGGCGACTGTGGCACATTTGTGAGGACCTGGGTAGTGGCTCAGGGGTGACGTTGGTACAGATCCTGATATGGACAGCTACGCAGGTGAGTGAGGTCACAGGTCACCAACAGAAGGAACATGTTTCCCAGAGCTCAGCACATCATTAGCACCACAAAACCCCGAGATTCGAGGAAACACATTCTTGAATTTACGTTTTAATGTGTATGGGTATTTTGCTCGTGTGTGTGCTTGTGCGCCACCTTTGTGCCTGGTGCTGGAAAGGACTGGAAGCGGCTACTGGATCCCCTGGAACCAGAGTGACAGATGACTGTGAGCAAGTATGTGGGTGCTGGGAATCCAACTTGGGTCCTCTGGAAGAAAGAGCAGTTAGCACTCTTTTAACTATAGAGCCATCTCTCCAGCCCCTTGAGGGCGATCTTGTTCAGTTCAGCTAAGCTAGGTTTAAATGTTGTCCGATTCAATGCTACAAACCTTTATTCAGCATCTTTTATATGTCGGGTAATGTTTCTGAGAGCCTTGGGAGTACTAAGATAGGTAAGAAATAACGTGTTACTTTCCAGCAGCTATATTTTCTTGTAAGAAGCATGCGAAATGAATAATACAATTGAATATGATGAGTAAAAAGCGCAGTTATGGAAGTATGCATTCATACACACAGATAAAGGAGACAAGCGGTGCCGTGAAACGGCAGTCAGGATTAGTTTAGAAATGACGTGGACCTGATTTAAACCCTTGATGTTTTAACTGTCGGCCATAAAACATTGGGAAGAATATCTGAATGCTATTTAGTTTGGTTTTATGTTTGAACGTAGGGATAATATCTACTTAGAGATGTTTTATGAAGATTTAACAAGGGGCGGCGGTGAGATGCTCAGCAGGTAAGGGTGCTTGCTGCCAAGCCTGGTGACTCGAGGTCCCCCCGGGAACCACACGGTGCAAGGAGAGCACTAATTATTGCAAGTTCTCTTCCGACCTCTGCACGCACTCTGTGGCACGTATGCGCCTCCTTCCACATACTCATACAAGCAAATAATAAATACAAAACAGTCAAAAGGGCCATTGGAGAGAAGGCTCAGTGGCTGGGGTACACGCTCTCATAGGGGACCCGGGTTCTCGTCTCAGTACCCATGGGGTCGCTCACAACCACCTGTCACTCCAGTTCCAGGAGATCTGATGCCTTCTTCTGGCCTCCACAGGCACCAGACAAGCACATGGTGCCCATATATACACACAAGAAAAACATTCATATGTATACATAAAAATAAAAATATATTTAAAAATTTAAAAAGCTTAATCAAGGTAAGACTTGTTAAAGTTTCAAACAGTTCCTGGTATACATTGTCTAGAAGCAGCTCAAGAAACTGTAGGGTTTTCCTTGAATATTATATGGCGACTCCCAAAGAGACAAAGACTAGCAGGGTTTTGATGGATGAATAGGAGTTCCCTATGCATAAGGGGATAGAACACAGACAATAAGACATGAAACAGTGGGGAGAACATGGGTATTATTGATGTATGAGAGCAGAAGGGGAGGAGGATGAGGTGGTGCTGATTTGTAGAGAAAGTGAGAAATGAACAGAGATGTGTGTACTCAGGGAACACTGCTTCCTATGTACCATGTGTTGTTATGTGTACTCAGGGAACACTGCTTCATACGTACCGTGTGTTGTTATATGTGCTCAGGGAACACTGCTTCATATGTACCATGTGTTATGTGTTCTCAGGAACACTGCTTCATATGTACCAGGCGTTACTGAGCGCTATGGCAGCAGAAGGGTCACAGAGTAACAAATGGTCTGAACTTGTCAAGTTGCTATGAAGCTGGAGCACTCTTTCACCATCTCTCATCCCTCCAGGAGTCCCTCAGTGTTGCTCACACACCCCATTTGGTAGCCACCCACAGGTCCAGCTCGCCTCCCACCAACCCCTAGAATGTAGAGCGCAGTTGTCTCATCCTGTTCCCAGGTAACCGTGGTAAATGGACAACAGGTTACCCACGGTGCTGTTGGGCAGGATATTTCCAAGTGCTCAATTGTCCGTGAAACACACGGGCAGGGCACTGCGGCTCTCTGCAGTGTAGGGTGAGGTTCTCCTTCGAGAATGACAGCAAGTCTGTGGGAACAGCCACCATGGCTCTTGCCTTTGCTCTGCTCATCATGAGTCTAAAGCCAAAGACCCCAAGTACTAGAGGGTCTGTCTTTCCTTCCACCGTCTAGCATGCACTCAAAGGACCACACTCGAGTTCCCGAGAAACGGCTTTGGTTGATCCGTTGATTTAAGGGAGAATCGATCCCGGGCTTTTATATGGAGCTGCAGGCAGAATGAATGATATAAACCCCAGGTGGACCCACTCAGAAAAGATGGCAGGACTTCTAAGAGTTACACAGGCATGGGATGATGGTATCCAATCAGAGTCCAAGACAGTGTCCCTCTGAGATGTAGACCTAGCAACACTCCCTCGTTAAAGTATTTATTTAGGCATGCATGTACGAGTGTGAGTGCACGTGTGTAAGAGCACACGTGTGAGTGTGAGTGTAAGTGCACTTGTGTATGAGTGCACGTGTGTGAGTGAGTGCCCATGGAGGCCAGAATAGGGCACTGGATCCTTGAAGCTGGGGTTGCAAATACTTCTGAGCTGCTCAATGTGGGTGCTAGGATCCGAACTCTAGTCCTCACGATTGATTGAGCAGCAAGTGTCTTACCCTCCGAGTCAACTCTCCAGCACACAAGTATGACTCTTTACAGGAGAGGACACTTTTAATTATTCTTCATCTATTATCATTATTTTATTCTTTGTCACGAAGCAAACACTAAGCACTTTCAAAATTTTAGGCACACAAGAAACAAACAAAAGCAAGATAACCGCCCTCAGAGAACTCAGCCTCTGGGCTGGAGAGATGGCTCAGGGGTCAGGAGCTACTCAGTGCTCTTGCAGAAGACCTGGGTTCACATCAGGTGGATCACAGCCACTGTAGCTCCTGTTCAGGGGATCCAACACCCTCAGGCCTCTGTAGAACCTGCGTGCAGATGGAGAACACACACACACACACACACACACACAATATTTTTAAAAAGAATTCAGCCTAGAGAAGGATGAGAGCTAGTGTTGACAAACAGTTACAGGACAGCTTGTCACTTCTGTCATTTTGTTTTCCACCAGATTCTCTCTCACACAGAGCAGAGTAGCTATTCCCACACCTTCAATGTTCTGTTAGCATTATCGAAACGCGCACTGTGCAGAGGCTTCTGCACCACGGTGCCTTCTCAAGAAGTATTAGCGGCATTAATGAATACACGGGGATCAATCTCCTAGTATACATCTCTCTATAAGACTGTTGTTTAATCACTTCATGAAATTAAGTGAAGAAATCTGAAGTACCTGGGTGAGCCCGGCGATCATAAAGACGTTAGGAGAGCACGGAAGGATGCCTGCCGCTGGATCATGGGCAGACGCCTGCAGGACTGTCCGAGCTGGACTGTGAAGGAAGAGTGGGAAGGTGCCAGACAGCGTGCACGGGGTCACATGAGGGTAGGCATCACACTTGATAAGTCACTTTTATAGATCTGTAACCCTAGGGGACCTGGAGGTGAGCCATTCTAGTGATGCCAGGATGTAACAATAGCTTACCATGAGGCAGCCGCTGGGCCAATCCCTTTACACACATCCTACTCCACGTCTACACTCAAGTGGGTCCAGTTCTTGCCCCTATTCACAGGTAGGAACGTGACGTTAGCGGAGATCGGCAATTTGCCCACGATACACATCTTAAATCTGAAGGCCGTTTTGAAATTCAGTTCTTTATGACTCCATAGAGCAGCTACTTGCCAGCGCTCGCTCCACCTCGCATACTGAAAAGGTGTTTGTCAACTATGGCAGAGTATCACAAATTCCCAACCAGTTAGTGAGATCCTGCTCCAAAGAGGTATTTGTTGTACTCCTTGTTCTCAGATGCAATAAGAGACCATGATCAGGTGTCTCAGGTCTACAGTAAGATGAGAAACATTTAGGACCACATGGAGACATCTTTCCGTGAAGTTGCATGGTTATACCTTACAAAATACTTTATTCTGAAGTCGTGGTCTCTCTCTTTCCTGACATTGTAATATTCCCCTCTGTAAAGTCGTGTTGATAGAGCAAGGTGAGTGACTTAAAAATGTTCTTACCAAAGCTGAAAGTTGGCAATCCCGTGATACATCTCCAAACCTAAAGATAATCGTTGCCATAGGTCATGAAGCTACCCTGCCACATGCACGCTATGCAACAGTATCTATCGCTGTGAGCCATAGAAGGGCATATACATATATGCATATATATATGTCCATATACATATATGGAGTAGCAATAACATTACAAAGTTTGCCTTTGATATGGTTTAATTCTCTTATTAGCGTACAGGGGATGGCGGGTGGGAGGATGAGAGTGAGGATGAGGTGAGCACTAGGAGATGAGCATCAGAGCCCATCAAGGAGAGGGCGAGAAGTTTGAACTAAGGCAAGAGGATGGAGAGGCTTTAAGAGACGTTAGAGAGGTAGGCTCGGTGGATCTGGTGACCCATGAAGCATTGCGTGCGCGGGAGGAAGACTCTAGCAACATTCTCAGACTCACAGCGTTGAAGGGTGGACATTTTCTTAAGATTTTGTGTACACAGAAGAGCGGCGTGGTGAAGGAGGGGATAAATGTTATGAATTGAAAGCGAGACATCCCTACAAGTCGTGTGTTTGAATACTTGGTCCCCAACTGTCAGGGCTATTTCGGGGAGGTTGTAGAATCTTTGTGACAGGGGCCTAGCTGGCAGGAGTGGATCGGTAGGAGCTGGCCTTGAAGGCTTCCTACTTCCGGACCTAGCCTATGGTCTCTGCTCCCTGATTAACTGGCGGGGAGTTCTGCCACGCCCTCCTATTGCTACAGAGTCTCTCTCCCACACCGTCCCCATCAGGATGGACTAAGGCTCCCTGTAAAGGAGAGCCAAAATATCTCCCACCTCCATTAAACTGCTCCTGCCATTGTCATGGTGATAGGAAGAGTAACCAGTAGAATGAGTTTGGTTTGGACTTGTTTCAGGTTCAAAGACAATCCAATGAGCATGAGGGTAACGGACTCTATTTTCCCAACCTTAAAAAGAAATTATCCAGTGTAATCATGAAACTTGGCCTAGGTTAGAATATGTCAGGCTTAAAAAATAGGCTTTGCGGCACGAAGAAAATTTTCAGTAAACATACAAACGCCACCTTAGCTCCTCACCACATGCCCCATCTTATTGTGAAGAGGAATCAGAGAAGCCGTGGACTGGCACAGTGTCAGGGAGGCTAGAGGGTTAATCTCGACGTCTCTGGGAGACTGAAGCAATGATACAGAGTGCTTTGAGATCCCTCACGGAAAGACATTCGAGAGGAATTATTAACGTTGACTCTGAAGAGAGAAATCTTTAGTTACCCGAAAAAGCTTGTAGACAAAAGATAATGACGTAGCGACTCAGAACTAGACCCAGCTGGCTTCACTTCTGAATTTCCCTGCTAGTGAATAGTAACAAATCAACTGTACCCTTTAAAAAATATGAACACTTGGGGGTGACAGCAGCTACCTGAAGACAGAAATGAATTGAACACAATATCCATCTTCAGACAATGAAATTCCCATTCCCTCCCACCCCCACCCCCACCCCAATTAAAGGGAGGAATTCTGACCTGACAATCTGCCCTTCAGTATCTCAGACCCAGCTGAGGGCAGATCTAGTGACCTCCTCCTGAATAAAAAGGGGAAGGGGATTGGGCAGTAAATTCTGTCCTGGCGAACATCAGCCCGGCAGTAAATCGGAATCCTCTCCGTGCCCTCTTTATTATCACATTCTCAGCATGAAGTTATGAGCTCCCTCACTGCTCCTGCTATAAAGAATGTGATGGATGGGGGGGACACCTCAGGGAGTTAATCTATTCTTCCATTAAATTTTACTTTAATTGGTCTGTGAGTCAATCAGAAACCCACTAGACAGTGAATTAAGAAAGAAAAGAAAGAACTAGAAAAGAGCTTTCTTTTGCAGTTACTATATTATAATGCAAGATTATTCTTCCATTGGAAAAAAAAAGAGGCGAGACTGTTGGTCCATACATGTAATCCCTGGCTCTGGACAGAAAATGAGAGAGAAAGAGGCAGGCGTGAATCCTGATCCCTGACGACATGAATACATATGGCATTTACACGCAGTCCCATGGATTCCACCAAGGAAAATCAGGCTGCTCAGGTCCCCCTTTAACTCCCACCAAGAGCAATTAGGACTGGGGAGGGGTAGGGAAAATGGATACAAAGATGCCCAAACCATCCAGAACCTCACACTGGCAAAGTAACCCCGTGTCCAAAAGGAAGGTAGATGCTGAAGGCCAAGGCTGGATGGGCTGAAAGGTTCACGGGCTCCGTTAGTAAAATGTTTGTGCTGTGTTTAAGAACATAATGGGGTCTGATGAAGATTCTTAGAATCTAATAATGGCCTCTCTGGACTTCTTGTCTAATTAGCAAAATAAGGAGTGAGCCAGCTTGGAGCTGAGCATTGCCTGAGATGGGGGAGAAAGGAGGTGGGGGCGGGGAGGGCAAAGCTGGAAGGAAGGGAACCAGAGAGGAGGAGAGCAGCCGCAGCCTGAGCTTCCAAAGCCGTCCTCCTGCGCTGACAACTGAAGTTTATGCCTTGAAATATATGATAATAAGGTTTTATGGGAGTGAGCCCCAGGGACCTGAATGTCTCTCTGTAAACAACAGACTTCAGGGAAAAGCCAGGGTTTGAGTAATGTACTCAGTCTTGACTCATGATAAAAAAAAAAAAGCAGAAAGCAGTGGAGACAGGATATAATTCCCTTTATTCTAACCGTAGAGCCCTGAGTTGCAGGAAGTACCCTCGGAGGGCAAAGCCGATCGACCACCACTGTAGAGATACAGCCAGCCGGGGTTTAGACAAGCAGCCCAAGCTTCTGCAACCTCCAACACCTGAGGCTGCACGAGCAGAAGCTGGCTGAGTGTTGCCTGCTACCCTTAAAGCCCAGGTGACAGATGCCCGGAAACCAGAATTTATCCTGCAGTGTGACTGAGCGGCATTGCTGGAGGGACACTGAGTGACTTTATCCTTGAGGCGTGTCCTGTTTATCTGCCTTCCCACCCTGCAAAGGGTTAAATCGGAACCTGCCCTTATTCCCAGAGGCCTACATTTCAGGCCTGGGGCACCTAGAGGATATCACCAGCTACATAGGAGGATGATTTTGATCAGGGTCAGGTAGAGCTCAAAGGTAGCCTTAAGCAAGTACGAAATGACTAAAGTCCCCAGTGGGGACAAAATCTTTAAAATTCCTCATCCTCAAAGACAATGGCTCTGTCTTTTTTTTTTTTTTTTTTTTTTTTTAAACGTGAGGTCACGGGACAGTAAAGTGCGTCCTCTATTGGCATTAGTTCCACCGTATATATTAAAAAGGTATTGTGCCCCAATCACTCCAGGTCCAGGATCATAAGGGACCCCGTTCTTGGTGGGAGGCAGTAATGTGAAAAGGTTACTTAGTCACCGCTAGCCTCTAGCCATGCTGGAACACCACACATGGGGCTCCTCAAACAGGAAGTCAAAGCGAGGCCTGACCCCTGGATGAACTCGGTGCATTTTCGGGCAAGGGGCCTGATGAATCCCCAGGGACAGAGCTCTTCTGTGGCTGTGGCTGTATATTCGAGTTTACCCCTCTGTGTGCATGTGTGGAGGTGGGTGGTATCGACAGGGAGGAGGGTGTGAAGGGCCCGGATAATTATGAAAATTAGATCTTTTCCAGCAGGCTTCAAGCTCAATTTGGGCTGACAGCTCATGAACAGATCATCTGAAGTCTTAATAGGCCAATGCCGGCTCGATAGTTGGGGGGTTAAATCCTGCACATTTGCACCGCAGCTGACACCGAAAGCAGCCCCAGATGCCTCCGACGGATGACGCAGATGAGCCCACACTTCACATCCTCCCTTTCCGGGGAGGGCCCCCCAGGCCCCACAAAACAAACCTCGAATCACACTTAGAACTTTCGCCTGCCCAAGAAACATTCCAGAATTCTTTCCACAATCAGATACCCAGGCACAGAAACAGCACACGATCAATGAGGCAGTTTAAAACATATTTAATATTGACATTGCCGAAATATTTCTGAATCCGGCAGTAAGACATACTTGCGAGTGGTTTCTATTTCAAAACCAATTGGCTAGAAAAAGCTGAGAGGGGTTTTTTTTTTTTTGTTCCTCCTATTTTTTTTTTTTTTTTCCTTTCTACTTTCAGGGGCTGGTCTTCAAAGTTCAGACTCTACTACTTCTACGTTTTGGTAGTCATTTTGCAAAAATGTCAAGGCTTCAAGGCTCTTGATACATCCTGGATTCTGAAGGAGCGTGCTTCTTGGATATTCCTGATAGCGGCCTGAGGACCACAGGGGTCAGTGGGTTGGGGAAGCCAGCATTTCCTGTTTGGAGGGGAAAACAGCCAGATACCTTAGGAGCATTTTCTTGCTATTATTCTCTGCGTTTGCACTCTCTGCTTCTCCTTGAAGATTCACACAGGGGAAGGAATAAACCAGCATCCGTCAGTAACCTGCTTGGCATCTGGCTTTCTTTCCGTGAAAGGCTCATCTGCCTCGCCCCTCGGGCTTCTTTAACCGAATTAGCTGTATTAAGTGCCTCGGTAGCCCAGGGAATGAACGAGGTGATCAGTGCCTGGGAAGGCATGTTAGCGGGGTATAATTCTGCCCGAGGAGAATGGACTCGCCGGCACATGGGCCTAAACTGCGGAGTAGCGGGGCCCTAAATCTCCGGCTGCAGATTTACAGCCTCTATTCTCCTTCTTTACTGCAAATACAATCCGGCAGTAATGGTCGAACACAGCAACACCATCACCGGCCGGCTGATGGCTCGCATAAAAGCAATGTCAACCAAAAACTATGAGTTTATAAAAGGGAACAAACCCTCAACAGTGACAAGAACATGAAACCTATTAACAATTTAAACACTCTTCATTTTTTATATCCCACCTTGAAGCTATTATGGCTGATAGAAAGCTGCTCGGTGGAGTTAACCACTGCGAAGAAGGGTTAGGAGCCAGCTTAACTCGGAAGACAAGAGGTGACATGGCTTGAAGCATGTGATGCTGTGGTCGGAGCCACTTGATAACCTGTGGCTCAGAACAGAGTCTCAGGACGGTGCAGGTGTGACCGGCTTACACTCTGTTCTCCGGAAGTGTATTGCATAAACATGGGACTGGAATGCTATGAGGCTTGGGCCTACACTTTGGAAACAACCTTAGCACATGTATTAGAGGAACTTGTGTGTGTATGGGACATCAAGGCCCAGCTCTTGCATTCCAGGTATCCAGTGTTTGCATGAAGTTCTAACTGCAGTGACAGTGCTCAGGCCTCGAAGGGACATTACCATCAGAGAGTCCCACCCCGAGAATCACCTCTACGTGGGCTCTACTGTAGGGTAACCTGTCATACACTATCACCTCCCAGGCTTTAGGTCACCAGATACAGAACTGTAACTAACTCAAGCAACTCAACCGCAGTGTATTAAACATTACTGTGAAATTCTCTGGAGATGCTCAGGCCATCTTCTCTTCCTTTTTTCACCCCCTCTCCCAAAATCTTTTTGGATCTTTTTTTTTTTTTTTTTCCTGAGACAAGGTTTCTCTGTGTAACCTTATCTGTCCTGGAACTCGCTCTGCAGACCAGACTGGCCTCAAACTCACAGAGATCCACCTGTCTCTGCCTCCTGAGTGCTGGGATTAAAAGCATTCACTATCACCACCCACCTGAGGATAGAATCTCAAAGGAGACACGTACGCTCATTACTGAGTGATTTACCCTCAAACAAAGGTTTCCCCTTTCTGCTCTGTAAATCAGGCAAACTAATGGCAACAGAAAAGTTGCTTCTCTGTAATTCTGAACTGTGTATGTTTGTGTGTGTGAGTGTGTGTGTGTGTGTGTGTGTGTGTGTGTGTGTATGAGGGAGAGAGGATAGAATAAAATTTGGCAAACAGTTCATGTTTCAGACACAGGATTTTAAAAAGGAAAAAAAATCCTGGTTTTGCAAAAGGATAAAACATCCACACTGAGCAAATTCATAGATGTCCCCTCGAATAGTGCCCCTGGAGCTAAAATCCTTGACTAACATATATTGTGCTGATTATTGGAACAATTTAATATAAAATTTCTTCTGTACTAATGGACCTAGGGAAGCACAAATAAAAGCAAGGATAACTACTCCTTCTGCAGCAAAACACCACTAATATACAGAAATCATAGGTTCCAGTGGTGCGCGAGCTCTTGTATTGTCAGATAGTTCCTAAAGTTTTGGCACTTTCAAAAACGGATAGCCACCTCTAGACTCTTAACCTGGATTCTGTGAGGGAGGGGACCATTTTACCATACTATACCTATATTACGTGATTCAACAGTTTTGATCTGAGCAGGCACTGCATCCATTGTCTTTAAGGGTCTCCTTCTGTAGGAGAAATAAAAAAGTTGAGAGGCAGGAGCACTTAAGAACTAAATGAAAGACAAGATGCAAGGACCTAACTAAATGAGAGTTCCTTTTCTCCCCAGCAGGCAAGAAGTCAAGCCAGCATCCCTCTAGTTAGAATAGGGTTAGACAATGCTTAGCCTAATGGCCCACAGTGACCAGAATGAATCTGGCTGTGCTTTCACAGTGGTTAGCAGTTAAGGAGGTAGCAAGGAGGTAGCAGGATGCAGGGCTGCTTTCCTGGACCTATACAATCAACGCCAAAGCCTTTCTCCAGCTTGAGTCATAACCATAAATACAGCCCCATCCCCACATTCCAGTAACAAAGTCTTTCCTTCCTCCTCACTCTGAAACAAAGGGGACCAGAGCGTGTGTTGGGTGGGAACATCTTGAAATTAGCTATCATTCCCCAAATGGAAGGAAGTCACTGGGGAGACTGACGCCATAAAGGCAGTGCTATCCTATTGAAACCAGCAGATGGGGTCATAAACACTTCCTTCTCCTCGCTAACAGCCACCGGGCAGCTTCATCTTTAGCTGTAGCTTCCTGTCGGGTCATAAATACCTCTCACTCAGGCTTCACTGGCAGCTGGGCCTTGCCAGGCAAGTTTACTTCCTGTTAAGGGTTCATTGCAGCCAACAGAAGTGGATAGGGAGGAGAGCGGAAGCCGCTGCTGATGGCAGTTACATGGATTAGAGGAAGCTTGGGAACCCCAAAGAAGGGCTTTGGCTGGACCAAATGCTTAGCAACAGCCAGGAAGATGCACTTACGAGGAAGATGCTGCCCCAGGGAACATGGTTCAGGGAATTTGTTTAAGATTACACTAGCAAACACAGTAAAAGAGCTGAAGAGTGTTGTGGGCTTCTGCACTTGCTACTAGAGCAGCGTTTCTCAACCTGTGGGTCGCACATCAGATATTTACATTACGATTCATAACAGTAACAAAAATACAGCTATGAAGTAGCAACGAAAATAATTTTATGGTTGGGGGTCACCACAACATGAGGAACTGTACTAAAGGGTCGCGCGCGCGGCGCTAGGAAGGTTGAGAACCACTGATCTAGAGTGCCCCTCAAGGGCGCGTGGGTTCCTCTCATTTGCCTCTGGTTCTGGATCCTGTACCTTAAGCACAAACAGTGGGAAAGGAAGAACGCGGGCCTAGTTCCCACACAAAGCTCTTTGCTGATGTCAGAGCTGCAGGAAGACCCTTCACTTTCAGATTCGGGCACAGGAAGGAGGTGTGGTCCCTGACTCCCTTCCTTCCGGGAGAGCAGCTTCATTCTGTGAAAGCGCTTGTCTGAGGGACTGTTGGCGGCGCTGAGAATCTCACATGCTGGGAACCTAGAAGATGACAGCTGTTGCCCTCTTACACTTGCCTACGGTAACTGTTCCTCTTGAATTACAGGAAGAGTTACCATTTTCTAAAAATAATCTTAATGTTTATAAAACCTAACCTACAATCTGATTTTAAAGTTTTGAAAATGTTATTATCACACTTATGTATTATTTATTTCTTTATGGAGTGGCTGTGAGAGGTCAACCGGAGGGCGTTGCTCTTTCCTCCTACGTGAGTTTCCAGGATCAAAAGCAGGTTGCCTGGCAACCTTTACCCACTGAACCATTTCACCTGCCCTTGTCTTACTATTTTTGAGACAGGCTCTTGATAGGTAGCCCATAGACCAGGCTAGCTCGGACTGACCTCAGACTCATGATGATCTTCCTGTTTCCATTTCCCAAGTGCTGGAATTACAACCGTACAGTACTTTGTCCAGCTTCTTTATTTATTTTTTTTTGGAGTGTTGAGGATTAAACCCAGGCCCTTGTGCTTGCTGGGCAGGCAATCTACCACTGAGCTAAATAAAGCTCCAGCTTTAAATTACTTTCTAAAAGCAGCATTTTTATGAGTACATTTTTTTTGAGACAGGGTTTTGTTATGTAGCCCAGGCTGCCCCCTCATTCATGATCCTCCTGCCTCGGCTGCCTGAGTGCTAAAATTATGGGTATGTTTGTTCTACCATGCCTGGCTCTATGAATACGTTCTGATAAAGCAATCACTACTTATTTTTATATTTTGTTTGACTTTTTTTTATTATACAGGGTTACATAAGGCCATTTTCAGGCAAATATGTAATGTACTTTGAGTATATTTCCTTCTCTGCCCCTACCCCATGCTCCACGTGGTAGTTATAGTGGCAAGCTGTTGTTGATTACCAATAGGTTCCTTGGTCAGACAGGAGTTAAGTGCCTTGGCTATGCTTTGGCAGTGATTGATATGCACTAGTTTATTTAATCTTTTGATTTTCATGTGTAGACTTAAAAAACTTTTAGGTTAGCATATGTATTAATTATATGAGCTGTATCATGATAAGTCCATGCATGTATATAATATAATTGATCACAATCACCCCATTATTCTCTGTTCCCTCTTTATGTTGGTTCAATAGTCCCCCGTTCCTTCACGTCTTTTAAGAGAATCTCAGGCAGAAGAGAGGGCTCAGCAGGTAAAGGCGCTTGCTGCCAAGCCTGGTGACCCAAGTTCTGTCTCTGGAACTCACACAGGGGGAGGAGAGAACCACCTCCTCAAAGCTGTCCTCCAGCCTCCACACTCACTGTAGAACATACGTAGGCTCATGTGTGCACCCGCCAATAAATATAATAAAGATTTAAAAATTCAGTCATGCTTGTGAGAGAAAACGTGCTATTGACTTACCGAGTCTAGCTCATTTCGCTTAACACAGTTCTATACTTTGTGACTTTAAAGCGAAAAAAAAAATGAAGACAGCATCAAGTTTCTTATTCTTTGTATCAAGTTTACCATAGTAATTATAACAAAGAGTTTGACTCCCAGCCCTGCTTGACTCTTTACGGTCCTGCGACTTTGGGAGCGTTACCCGACTGTGCTTCTATGCCCACATCTACAAACCACAGTGAGAACCCTTTGTTGTGTAGTTCACTGAGAGCCGAGGTCACTCTCAGGGCTGCACACACCTTTAACTTTTGTACAGAAAGGAAGGCTTAGGCAATTTAGTCAACTGAATGCTATGAAAGCCAAGGACAGTGAGCTCCAAGTAAGCTGTGCGTCACACCTGACTGTCCTTCACAGCTCGCTCCCTCCTCCTCCTCCTTCTCCTCTTTCTCCTCCTTGTCACCCTTGCGAAACTAGACTGATTGAACACACCTTCCATTTCTCCATGCTGTCTCTTTGCGGCTGTAGCCCCACTGCTCCAGAACCTTCCATTCCTACTTCCCACCTCCTCTGTCTGCCAGTAGGAAGGGTACCCTAGCACACATACTTGATTTCATCTTATCCTTCAAGGCCTCTTTCTGGAGTATCTTCACAAACCATGGAATTTTGGGCTAGAGGAGTTATTTTTTCAATTAAAATACTTTTGAGTGTACGAGTGTTTAGTCTGCATGTATGTCTGAGCATCATGCATATGTTTGGCCAGAAGAAGGCCAGAAGAAGGTGTTGAATCCCTCTGGAACAGAAGTCACAGACAGTTTGAGTCACCGTGGAGATGCTGGGAATCAAACACAGGTCCTCTGGAAAAGGACGGTGCTCTCAACCACCGAGCATCTCTCCAGCACTGGAACTGGAAGAACTTTCGAGATCAAATGGTCTGGGCTCAGGAGATTGCTCAGTTGGCAAAGTGCTCTGTACAAGCTAGAGGACCGGAGTTTGGGTCCCCAGCATCTATGCAAAAATCTGGGTCTAACAGTATACACCTACAATCCCCGTCTTGGTAAGGCAGAGAGAGCTAGTCTAGCTGAACTGGTGAGCTCCAGGCTCAGTGAGAAACCCTGTCTCAAAATAAAATAAAATAAAATAAAATAAAGTAAAGTAAAGTAAAATAAAAGCAAGTGAGGAAGATGCCTGATGTCAACCTCTGGCTGCCAACACACACACACATACACACACACACAAACACAGATGCGTGCATACAACATAGACACGTGCACGCACATACACACACACACACACACACACACACACACACACACACACACAGAGAGAGAGAGAGAGAGAGAGAGAGAGAGAGAGAGAGAGAGAACCAAACTTTTTCTTTTACTAAGGCCTGTAGAGGTAGGGTTATCTGACCAACAACACTGAGCTATCACTTAGACTACAGTGTGGTCTCTAGGGTGGACTGCATAGCCTTCTGGTCCTCCTCATCACTCAATATGCACTGGCCTCCCCAGAGCTGGGATGGTGCCTACAGCACATAGCACACAGCTTTCTGAATTAGTCTTTTGAGCTCATCTTAGTGTCTCTCCCAGCCACATCTTGTACTTTTGACAGAGTGCTTAGAACAGAACCTGTAGCCAGGAAACACTGGGTAAATATTTGCCGAATTAAGGTGCAAATATGACCAATGAGGTCACTAACCTTTCCCACCCCATGGACCTGCACTTCTCACAGCTCAAAGGTCATCCAGCTACCAGAAATGAACATCAAAACAAGTGTAAAATTAAAACAAAATGGTTCTATGTCTGCAGAACAGCTGGAAAAAATACCATACACTCCCAGGATTCCTCTCCAGAGGTTTCTGAGCACTTACCACGGGCATTTTCACTAGGTATGCACAAGAGATCCTGCACCCATTCTTGAGGAACCAAGGTGACGGAAATCACGCCTTCAACTAACTGCACTGTCTTGGGAAGCAAGAACTGCATGTCGCACAGCTAGAGATCCACTCACTAAGCTCCGCAGAAGCGTGAGCCCGCTATCGACAGCAGACGGCATGAAAAAGATACAGAGGCTAAGGAAGTGGCAGGACAATGCCAGCACCAGGGATGAATCTGATGTTGCGTCTTTCATGGGCTCCACTTTGCAAGCGCAACCCAGTGTTTCCCATGTGTAGCCCTCTGCCACTCATTTCCTTTGCTCCGTCACTTAGGATCGGCTTCTTCTTCCCCGCTCCATGCAAGTTTTGGTGACTGCTCTACATCTGCCCAAAGACCACCACCCACGTGCTTTTCCAACTACAGACAGACATGGCAGGACCATGCGAGGCATTTTTAACTTTTCGAGAAGCGCTTTTTTATCTCCTTTTCCTTCCAATGAAGTCAGGAGTGAAGCGCCCAGTGCAAACCGTGTGCTGTCAGTGCGCACAGGGGACACAGCAGCCGCCCTTCAACCTTGCAGTGTGGCTCTACTTTGTTTCCGGAATTTCTCTTCGTGAATTTCCCCAGTGATAGACATTTGTTAAGAATCATCCTTTTTCACGCTAATCACAATCTTTAATTCCCATTTATTGGCTTAGTTCTTTATTGTCAGATTTCCCAATAGGATGCAGAATTCTATGAGGATGGGGCCTCAGGTATCTCGTTCCTTGACAGTGACCATTCCAAAAGAGGTGACTCAAATGGTCGAGAATATCAGTGGTGGCACACGCCTTTAATTCTAGCACTTGGGAGGCAAAGGCAGGTGGATCTCTGTGAGTTCAAGACCAGCCTGATCTGCAAAGAAGGTTCTAGACAGTCAGGGCTTCATAGCAAGACCCTTTCTCAAGACAAACAGAAACAAACATAAAAAGAAAGAAACAACAACAATAACAAAAGACCCAACCCAACCCAAAACAAAATAAAAACCAAAGAAGTCATAACAAAGAGGGCCAATGAACAGACCTTATAGTGTGGAATTCAGTAGCTGCATTTTAATCCATTTATTATTAGTAGCAATAGTATTTGCTTTTTGAGACAGAGTCTCCTAATGCCCAAACAGCTTCAAGTTCACTACTTAGCTGAGGAGGGCCTTGGTCTGTTGATCCTCTTGCCTTCACCTCCCAAATTCTGGGGCTACAGGAAGATAACGCCATAATGATTTATGTAGTGCTGGGGATTGAACCCGTGGCATTGTATATGGTAAGCAAGCACTCTTTCAACTAACCACATCCCTAGCTCTTGGTTTTTGAAATAGCATCTCCTTTGTAGCTTACCCTGTCCCTGAACTTTTCCTGGAACTCCAAGATTCTCCCGTCTCCACCTCTTGAGTGCTGAGATTACAGGTATAGACCATAAGACCCAGCCTCATCCATTTATTCTTACAAGAAGGAACGCTTACACAGGAACAAGTGGACCTTCTACCTTAAAAATTGTAGCTGGGCGTGGTGGCGCACACCTTTAATCCCAGCACTTGGGAGGCAGAGGCAGGTGAAACTCTGTGAGTTTGAAGACAGCCTGGTCTACATAGAGAGTTCCAATACAGTCAGGGCTACATAGAAAGAATCTGTCTCAGATAACCAAAAATAATAGTGGTATTATTGAATAATGATTGAATGCTTTCTCTGTAAGGAGTATGCATTAAGAACTGGAGGCAAGAAATGACTGTATGGCTTTGTGGGGGAAAATGCTTGCTACCAAGCTTGACGATCTGAGTTTGACCTCTAGAGCCCAGATAGTAGAGAGAATTGATTCCTGTGATTTGTTGCTTGACATTTGCTGTGCATACTCATGTACACACACACACACACACACACACACACACACACACACACACATACACACACGGTAAATAAACAAATGTGGAGAGGAAAAAAAGAAAAAGAAAAAAACTGCAGGAAATAAGAAGTTTAAGATATAATCCTTAGCCTCAAGAGACCTTTGTGATTATAGCAATACAATAATAATACAAACCAGCAAATGAGAGATGCTTAGCAGTTAAGAATATAGGTTGTTCTTGTAGAGGATCAAGGTTCAACTCCAAGCACCCATATAGTAGCTCATAATTATTTGTAATTACAGTTCTAGCACATCCAATGCCCTCTTTTGCCTTCCCTGAGTACCAGGCACACACGTGGTACACAGACATACATGGGGCAAAACACTCATGTACCCAAAACCAAACCAAATCCAAAGAAAACAAAAATCCCAGCAAATGTCAAATCCAGAAACACTGATGAAGCTCACACATGCTCTGAGAAGGGAGAAGCTGCCTTATGTCGGGGCTGGGAGGAAGGGCTGCCTGGGGGTGGTGTTATGGCTGGAGACACATTTCTACCAATGAGAAGGGTTCCACAGAGAACTTGAGAGAAAATCACACAGCTCAAGTAAGCTGCAGCACTTCCCAGGTCTAGATAATGAACCCGAACCGGAGAATACAAATGCGTTAAGGTCCTCTAGTAGACGGTAGCTTGTCAAAGCTGACTAGTTCAATTAGACTACTGGGCTGGCCCCCACGGCAAGTTTTTAATGGCTTTATGTATGTTTAATCACGTTCAGTCGGTCTAGGCTCTCTCAGTGTCAGTCCCAGTAGAATTTAAAAGGTCAACTTTCCAAAGCAGTTTAGCCTAGCAATGCCAACTTAACCTCAACCACAGCTAACCCATGCTATCACGGCACTGAACATCATGCCTCATAGAAAACACGGTGGTAAAATGAGGCTAACACTTCATCATCCTTCCCGAGGTTGTATACATTTTTTTTAATTGTAAGACTGAAAAATAACAATCTGAATTTAGCTAAAAATTATGGCTCCCTGATAGCCATTGACACATATCGCGTATCAGGGAGCAGACAGAGCCTCATCAAACAGAGCAGAAGGCCATGAAGATCTAAGTATACGGAAAGGCAGTCACTGGAAAAGCCACGGATTGGTGACAGCTCCAGGGGTGAGAGGGCACGCTGTACCGTGCCTCGGAAGCCCGCTTGCTGCAGCCTCGTTTTGCACCTGAGTATCTGGACAAAGTCCCTTCGTCTTTCCCTCGGCGTTTGCATCTGCTTTCATTGATTGCATTTTACGTTTTATACTAAAATGAGCCTCAACTGTTCTGACTCCTCTCTGGTTATTTTTGGGATCATTTTTTCCCCTCCCTCCGCTTTGAATTTGTCCCCTCTCCCTAACCAAAAGGTCAAACACTAGCTCAAATATACAAGCCTCTCCTTTTCCTAAAGCAAAACAAACAAAACCAAGCGTTCTGGGGCACCACCTACTTAAAGTGATGGTTCTCTCTCTAATCATCTCTCTGATAGAAAGTCATCTAGCAGGAATTACAGTTGCATTTCTGATGGATCCACACCTGCAGACATGGGGGGGATTAAGAGGTGGATTAAGAAATGCCATCATAAAGCAGGCGACGTCCCCAGGGAGAGGCCTTGGGAGACAAGTAACTTAGTGTCTACGGAAGGTGCCAAATGGCAATAAAACCAAAATGGGAAACCATGGAAATAAAATAAGTGTGCATTAAAAATATATTTGGGCCGGCTCCTCTGTGCTCGTGTTTCGTAATATTAACTGTTTAAACCTGTTTAAAATGAGAGCTCTGAGTTCTCAAAATCCTTTAATTCGGTTAAGCACCCGCTACCCTGAAAGGACTCCGCGGCATCCCATAAAACATTATTTATCTGTGTGCGTTAGCTGCACGATACTGTAATTTCCAGAATAAATGCTGGGTGTAAATTGTTGTTTATGTTGGATGCTGACTGTCTTTACGAGAAACAAAGTGAAAACGGAATCTTCCCAGCTTTATTTCTTCCGTTAAAGTCGATTCTGCAGCAGGAAACACGCCTGGTGGAGTTTCTTAATGAACACTTATAAAGACTGTTGGTTAAAACCGAGTATGTGGAATCACCTCCAAATGCATGCCTCTTTTCATCTGCCTTCTTTTCCTTTAAATCAAGCCAAATTAAAGCGAAGCGGCACCATTCACACGGTTATAGTTGAGGGTCTGCCAGCATTTTCATGCAAAACCTTGTTGTAAGAACTTTACAACGTGAAAGGAATGAGAAAAAAATTAAACAAATGGAGCCAGAGCAAACCAACCAACAAACAAACAAAAAAAGAGGAAGCTTCAATACTACAAAGGGGGCCACCTGGAAATGAATTGTTTTTATTTATCTCTAATGACTCTTAGAAGTCTGTCTTGGGGCAAGAGATATAGACATTCTAGTGATTTAACACATTAGGTTGGGATTTTCTTGGTTTTCCAAAATAATAGCTTTCAAAGGCATTTCAACCATAAAATTGATTAAAACATGAACTTCTCTGTGTGCTTGGGTTTTCTAGGGGACATTAGATATTACAGATTTCCCTGTTCTGCCTGACCCCCACCCCCCCACGCACGAAATACACAACGAAAATAATTCCCCTTGCTTCCAAACAGAACTCAAGCCATGGAGCAGTTAAGAGGGTCTGAAGGTCAAACGAGGATAGGACTGGGCAAAATTGTAAGATTTTTCTTTGTGAGGTGATGAACACTCAGTAATCTGAAAGCTTCAAACTCCAGAGCTAGGTCCTACATATGAGTAGGCGGTCTTTCGGGGCGTGCAAAACACAGTCAGTGAGCATTTCTTCCCAAGAGCAGTAATTGCACAGAGTTGAAGGCCTAGAATTTACCGGGCCTCGCAGCAGCTGTTCTTACCTGATAAAACTCAGGATGCTTTCCGAGCGATTATGACTTATCAGGTCAGTGACCAACACACTATAAAATAGATTCTAACAGCCCCCAAAGGGTTGGTATAGACCCCTGAGTAAATTGTGT